>NW_027103779.1:0-4432 GCF_902728285.1 Clytia hemisphaerica
TAGAAGAAAAACGAAAAGAAGATAAGGATATTTTTAAAATGATCCATGGCTTTTATATTTTTTGGCCAAATAAACTTTATTCTTTTAGCTTTTTTACCTTACGTACACCTTCGATAAATTACAATTAGGTAACACTACCACCACTTTTTACTTCACAGCTTGACGATGATATTTGGTTCATCGTGCCCTTCGTCTTTAAGTCAGCGATATTCTGAAAAAAGTGGAAGCGTTGTCATACATGTTTCATTTGTTCGAGGGGAACGTCCCTGTCTCAAAAAGTCCGAGTCGTTTATTAGCCCGTTAGGAAAGGGACATAAAAGAACATTAAAACCAATAGAACAAAGGTCTGTTTTTAGTGGATTTAGATTTTACGTTAATAGTACAGAGATCCAGTCTGAATTACTAGATTCATTACTTGTCTTATACATACAAGTAAAGTTTCCATATAGGATGACGATTTTTTCCAATGGATATGGTTCTCACTGGGCATGTCTTGTCCGTTAAAAATGAGTACACTAGGTCTAAAAAGTCTCTATTCTAAATATACCCCTGTCTCAGTGCCACATAAAAGCTGCTAGTCTTGGAGTAAAAGTAATGAAGTTATAGCACAGAGAATGATAGTTACTTTTTAACAGGCTGACAAACGTCATGTACAAAAGACACAAGTAACCTTGACGCATATATTTTGCGATTTCTCAAACTATGGAACTTCCATTGAAGTTCCATATAATTAAATTCCAAGTCAAATGTTCAAAATTATACGTGATTGTTGTTCAAACTTATACCCGGAAATTTTTCTTCTACTTTAAATTCGACAATCAATAAACGGGGAACGGGCACAAACACTCTGAGGCATTGAAGCACGGAAGTTTATCCTTTAATGGATTTGCAAGAATTTGGTTTGTGGGCAAGACAAGTCAAGAAGTATAATCACTTACTTTCTCATTTTTAAGCTGTCATTAACATGATATTCCTGGATGGCGCGAGGGTGTTCGTGTTTTTTCGTCGCTTTGAGTATTCTTTCAATTGTTTACATCGTTTCGGCCCGTGTGAGATATTTTAGTATTTTTCTAACTGAAAAAGAAAATATATTGACAATTTCATAATTCTTATACTAGTAGGCTTCGCGTCCAGCACTGATTTTTAGCAAATTTCCACACAGGTGAAATATAATTCCTACTAGGTAAGTTTCGGGATTTTTTATCGCATACCATACATATTACAAGAATCCCCGGCTATTACTTTAAGTGGGTTAATCTTTGGCATGGATTTAATTTGGCAATTTTTGACAAAATTCGCCAAATTCACCAAATTTAATCCCCAAAAAATTACCCACTTAAGGTAATCAGGCACATGAGAGTAACCCATGCTATAGCATTAGGGGTATGTTCTTTCTTTTTTTATCTGATTGATAATTCTTTGGTTTAAGGGGCCAACATGATGACACTGACGCTGATGACGCTGAATATCACGGAGTATCATTGAGTTTGCTCAAAGTTATGCTTAAAATATTCTATATTTTATATATTTTTATTATTGGGATTTAGAGAAAATAAATGTTCTTCTTTGCTTTCCCGTGTTTTTACTTTAATTTTCCATCGTATCCCTATCCGCATTTAGCCACACCTTTCAATTCGTCCCGAATGTCTTACCTTTTTGTGAAGTGAAATTCTCAGTCATTCAGAAATAATTTCATTGAAAACTTTCTAAAACCATCTTATGGGAATTCTTACTGCTGACGCGATTCCTTTTAGTTTGGTTTTAACGACCGTTGATTAATTACGGTTGTTTTC
The DNA here is from genome assembly GCF_902728285.1 of Clytia hemisphaerica. NCBI lineage: Eukaryota > Metazoa > Cnidaria > Hydrozoa > Leptothecata > Clytiidae > Clytia > Clytia hemisphaerica. Next base: position 1,794 of record NW_027103779.1, read on the forward strand.
GCAGTTTCTTGTTCCTACGTCATTTTATAAACCTCTTAGTAGGAGAACGTGTCTTTTTATAAGGAATTTTATAACACTTCGTGGCAGATTAAAAAGACAATTAGAAAACGAAAGCTTCTTCGTTTTTCATTTTCGCATTTATGGGGAAGAATGAAATTTTCAGAAGACGCTTTATTCGATATGAGGATTCTCATTTGCGTAAAATCGCGATCCCCCATGGTTGCGAAATGGTGGCTATGGGTAATTCCTTTGTTCTTTTGCTATTTTCTATTGTTCTATATGACGTAGAGACACTTCACAAATCGATGTACTTGTACTAACTGTTAGTATGTTCTTAGAATGTTCTTAAACTTTGGGGCTCGAAGCCTTATGTTCTTATATAGTTTGTTCTTATAAAAAAAAAACGTGTAGTACAGTCAGTACAGTGCTCAAAAAGATTAATTATTCAAAATTCCTTACCTTTGTACCTTCCATGGCAAGCTGCCAATCCAACGACCAGCACTAACAAAAATATTCTCTGCATCTTGTGTCTTGTTGAGTTTAAAATGATAAGAAAAGACCTTCACAACTTTTATTTATGTAACTTTCCTTGTTCCTCTTACAACAAAAATCATAAAGAGAGAAATAAGTTTATACCTAAACTATGTTCCTCTCTGTGGAAAGTAAAAGTGTTCCTCTTTTGTTGGTTGTTTATTACGTTTTTGAGACGTGCGCGGTACACGTTTTTTTCATAAGAACTTTAAACTATACAAGAACATAAGGCTTCGATGGCCAAAATATTAAGAACAGGTTAAGAACATTTTAAGGCTTCGTGGACTCTAAAACACCTGATTTCTTAGGCAAATGGACAAAAATACTCAAAAAACGGTGAAAATAAGAACATGTTAAGAGGCTATAAACTCAAAAAGTTAAGAACATCCGAAGGCTTCAAAAATTTTGGATGTTCTTATGGATAAAAACGTGTAATCGTCGAGGCATTCGGAAAGAAAAGATTATAATCGCTTTCAATGTTTTTTCAGAGCTTATTAGAAAACAAGTTTTTAATTAGATCAATTATCTGCGAAACATTTTTTAGCATAATTACGATGTAGATTTATGAAAAAAAAAGTCTTCCGCTGTTCCGTGCAAATTTCACAGGAACACATTTTCGATGAATCAAATCTTTGATCAAATCAACAAGCGGTCTCAGATGTCGTCACTTTTCTCACAATCCAAAATGTTCGTAAGTAATAAGGGGAGTTTCTAAACGTCGACCAGAAATGACGACCACGACCGGCGACCACGACCGGCGACCACGACCAGCGACCAGATAAATTTGGGTTATCGATTTTTTTCCCTTTCTCCAACGTAGAGTGTCTCTCCTAACCATTTTAAGGTATATCATATTGAAGAGTAGGCTCACCCCTGTCTCATTTATTTAAAGTCACGTGACAAATACGCGTAAAACAACCATTTCGACGCTCTTGGAGCTTGATTATGGTATCCATTTGTATAATAATCAGCATCAAAATAATAAGTGGCACAAACTTTTTTTGAAACAGGTTTGAGAAGCTTTGTATTTCATCATCAGATTATTATTTCTGTCGAAATTAGTCATTTTGTCAGCATAAAGACAATAGAATAATTGATTAGAATCATATCTCTAAAACTGACCTTTCTAATTTTTTCTTACTCACAAGTTCTATCTATTCATACTAAAAGGCATCTTATTCAGTATAATCAAAATATTAAGTGTAACAAAACTTACAGACATCATACTTAATGACCCTGTCAATATTTTTGTCAAATAGTGTCACTTTGTCAAGAAAACTTACTATTCGAGGATTAGCCATAAATTTATGCCAAACTTATATCTACCAACTCACACTTACTTCTCAGCCGTCCGACTACCTGATTGGTTTCTACCCCTAATCTAGCGCATAGGCAAATGGAAAGTTAAATTTGGATTTAACACAGGTTAAATCGCGGTTTAACTTTTATTTGATAAGCACCACATACAGTATTCGAATGGCTGGGTGGCCGCCCTCCGCCAACTGAGTCTACTTTGCTAATAGCCACGTGACGTCATGTCCATAATGGCCATTGCATCTCCCTGTTCAAGTCGACGCTCTAACTGAAAGCTGACAGGATGAAATATTTTTACCTCCCTCCCTCCCTGCAGTTATGGTTGTAGGCGATCCTCACTTATTTATACTAATATTGTATTTATCGGGACAAATTTTCCCCAAAACTTCCTATTCGAGGATTAGCCATAAATTTATGCCAAACTTATATCTACCAACTCACACTTACTTCTCAGCCGTCCGACTACCTGATTGGTTTCTACCCCTAATCTAGGCCATAGGCAAATGGAAAGTTAAATGACTGGTTACTTCAAAGGTCACTTTTTAGTATTCTGAGGACATGATTTAAACATTCTCTATGGTGGAGAGAGTAGACTAGTTGGATGCCTAGATCAAAAGTTATGCTAAATTTAAGATTTTGGAATTTTACAGGGTTTTAACTGGTTTTTGGTGTATGATATGCCTGCACAAAAAAAGTCATAAAACCTGATCTGGTCGGTGTATAATTGTAAAATTTGCCAGATAGATCTTTTCTAAGCCTCACGGGGCAGTCAGAACTGAAAGCAATGATGGTAT
>NW_027103779.1:4807-20378 GCF_902728285.1 Clytia hemisphaerica
AAAAGAGCCTCATGTATGTATGAGTGGCTTTAAAAGAGCTCCTAAAAGGAGAAAGTTAGTCAGCATAAGACCACAAAAACCACAGCAAGCTAACAAGTTTCGATCTTTTTGGTAATCTCTCATTTGGTGATTTATTCACGGCATGACATTATAACGGAGAACCCCCCCGATCCCAAGAAATGGGTTTTCTAATCATTCACGGGTCGAAAACCCCTGAAGCCTTAGCATGTTTCTCATTACATTGTCTTTAAAACGCTTTAACCAGACAGGGTCGCAAACCGATTGAAAACAAAGCCACGCGGGTAAAAGAAAGGCACAAGCATGGTTTGCGCCGACAGAAAAAATATTTCAGGAAATTTCATTTGGCTAAAAACGCTCTCTTTTTCACAAAACTAGTCATTTTACTACGCCATTCAGATAAATAATTCGTTTGATTTAGGCTTAAACCTATACTGGTATGAAAGCCTGTAAAGAGAGCTCTGCAAGGGGAGGACCACAGGAAAGTATTTTGTATTGAAAGGCAAATGAGATATGATTCGAGGGCCGACCATGGTTTGGCCTGAGGAGGCAAAATTTGAAATTTAAGGTGCCAGAAATTCTGACAAACGCATCTAAATCATAGGTTAATGGATTATTCCGTAAAATGAAAGAATTTAACGATTGTTGATTTTTGATGAGTGCTGCATTCGAGACCTCGAGAAATTCTGCAAACTTGGCTTTCTTTACCTGTTACCCACTATTATGATTTTTTTCATAAAGTGCACATTTCCCGTAAGAAGTGGTTAAGAAAAAACCATTATGCACACAATTTTAAAAAGAGGATGAGACAGGGTAGCTACCAAAAATAGCTATATTATAGCTACAATTCTACTCATCATAGCTACAATTCTACTCGTTCATAGCTACAATCTGTATAGAGAAGTATTCAATAGCTGAAATGCAGATTCAAAAACTTATGATATCGTTTGAAATATGCAGATTCACCGCCAGTATTTCTCGAATCACCGAAATACCGACCCAAAAAATCAATTTTACCGTCACCGCAAGGCATGTCCAACACCGAAATACCGACACTTTTTACTTAAAACACCGAAACACCGACGCAAAAAAGGGTCAATACCGACACACCGACAAACCCGTACGCCCCCCCTGGTAACAGTCCATGCTGGTGAAGAAGACAAACCCAACATTGTCGTCTTATTGGCCGACGACGTTGGTATTGGTGATATTGGTTGCTATGGAAACGGCACTATAAACACACCCAATATTGACCGGTTATGCCAAAAGGCGTCAAAATGGAACACAACTATGCTGCAGCACCACTCTGTACACCGAGTCGAGCATCCCTTATGACCGGGAGATACCCCGTAAGAGTCGGGTATGTAGCCCGTACCAAGGACGTAGAAAGAGTCACCATCTATACCTCTGCAACAGGCGGCCTTCCACAGAGTGTGAAAACAACATTTGCTGAAATTTTCAAACAACATGGATACACAAATGGCTTCTTTGGTAAATGGCATTTAGGTCTGCATTGTGGTGAAAAGGACTTTTGCCATCATCCAATGAACAATGGATTTGACCACTATTATGGAATGCCCTTGACTAACTTAAAGGACTGCGGTGATTGGTCAATTTTTGATATCCAATCAGAAGCTGTCATGGTCCCGAACCCAAAACATGATTCGCTTTGATTATCATCCTAGCAATCTCTTGTTTGTCTTGAATTTGATTTCCCTCCGATTATTTTTGGTTCTGTTTTTGATTGTTCTTGGTTGGTATTTATACCATATAGGGGCTTATTATTTTCATCGTCAATTCAACTGTATAGTGATGAAAGATAAACAGGTTGTTCAACAGACAGTAGACTTGGAGCATTTGACAGGACACTTGGTGGGTGAAGTCAAAAGCTTATTCGTCAGAATGCGGAGAATCCATTTTTAGCTTACGTTGCTTTTCATAAAGCCCACGTGGCCCTTGCTAATCCACCTAGATTTCAAGGTGTCAGTGAATATGGATCTTATGGTGACACCATGGCTGAACTAGATTGGCGGTCGGTGAAATTGTCAATTATTTGGATGATCTTAATCTAACAAAGAACACAATCATCTACTTCATGTCTGATCACGGCCCAGCTAAATATGCTTACAACACTGCTACTGGCGAATACCAAGGCGGTTGGGCGGGAATCTATCGAGGTGGCAAAGGATATAATTATCAGGGTGGTATACGGGTTCCTAAAATCGTTCAATGGCAAGGTAAGATATCAGGTGGGAAGAAGATTTCACGTCCAAGTAGTCATATGGATATGTTTCCGACGTTATTGTCGATGGCTAATATACCATAGATGGATCTGCCTTGGATGGGGAAGATACATCAATGCTGATGATGGGAGATAGTCAGGCTAGTCCTGATCGAATCTTTTACCATTATTGTGGAATCCATATTCATGCTGTCAGCATTGAGGAAAAAGCAAGGAATCAAGTCTGGGTTGTTCATTTTATCATTCCTGTCAATGATGATGGTCACCTAGCAACGTGTTACGGTGATGACGTCATTGTCCTGGATGAGCCAGATATTTACGAATTAGTCCAAGATCCAAGTGAGAGCAATCCTTTAGATCGCACCGACCCAAATTATGAAAGAGTATTAAATTTGGCTAGATTAAAAGCGACAGAGTTTAACGCGACTGTTGATTTTTCGGTGCCCAACCAGCTGAGTCACGAGATGAATTCTTTCTCTATTGATCGAGCTCCGTGCTGCAATGAAATGCCGAACTGTATTTGTTAAGAAAAAACTATTTCTTCATCATTTTGAGAGTTAGGTTTATTCAACGATTGAAAGAACTAACATTCACGTCTACAACTTACAGTATTATTCATTTACAAACACTATATTTTATTTGAACAATTTTATGTTAAACATCGAGGCTCAAAAACGCAAAAATAAATAACTTTAGACAACTCTAGATGGGATGTAGGGCGAAAATAAAAAAATGTAGTGTTTCCGGAAACCGGTCGGGTGAAAAATATAATTTTCTGACCCGGCCGCAGACTTCGTTCGTTAGTAGTTGATACATTAGTATCAGGCTTCATACTGTTTGCACATAAAAGTTATCTTTAAAGTTCTATTTCAACGATCTTAAGTTAAGTTATCAAAAGTAGCAAAAAAAAATTATTCCGGCCAGCCGCATGAGAGCTTTTTTCTTCACCCGCATTCCGGAAACACTACATTTTTTTATTTTCGCCTAGTAAAAATAATTTTTAAACTTTGCACCATGTAATACTATTTTTATTCAATTTCATGCTAATTTGATACTAACCTGAACACTATATCTTAAAATTTTCTTTTCTTTTGCTTATAATTCTCACGCTTGTTATACGACATATGCTGCCATGCCTTTTGGCTACCACATTTCATTGCAGTGATATTCACATTATGAAGAGTACTTTACAATAACGTTTACCCTTGACGAAGACCCGAAATTCCCGAGTTATTTTTTCCGAGTTAAAAAAACGAGTTACGAAAAAACCGGTTATCCCGAGTTATGACGTCATTTTTGAATTTAGTGACGTGATTTTTAAATTTCATAACTTGGTTTATTTTGTTTCCTTTAGCTTCCCGAGTTTTTTTAACTCGGGAAATTTTGCTTCCGTTAACTTTCCGAGTTATCTTTAATTTTTTAACTCGGGAATCTCGAGTCAAATGTCGTCAAGTTCTAAGAGAACCAACCCTTGAAATTCGTAGCATCTTTCGTGGGGCGTAGCCACGAGCGAGTGATGGTTCGCAAGTCCAAAGACTTCTGATGTATAGCTTTTTAATATATAGCACTACAATCATGGTCGTAATATTTGAGAAAAAGGGAAATCCACTGGGAAGTTTTTTGAAACCACATGCGGAGAAGCAGCCCACAAACTTTGAAAACAGACTTTACTATTTTTACATTTCTTCCGATGATCTGAGACAAATCATACAATAAGTACATCTTAGTGCTGGCGTGTCAAATTTGCCTAGTAAACCACCTTTCCCGGGGGGGGGGTACTCAGGCAAAATGGGTGCCGGGTTCCTGCGAGCCATAAGGGTCCCTTTTTCACACCTTTTTTCAGAAATCAACTCAATCAAAACGTCAAAAATGGACAAAATTTCGAACCCTAAGCGGTTTGCGTGATGACGTGATAGGGAATTTTTGCAGCGTGATTACGTGATTTGGAAATTATTTTCGTAATTGCGTGATGAGAGTTCAAAATGTGATCGTGATTTGAAATTTTGAGCCGTGATACAACGTGATTTCGACTTTTTCAAAGGGATGCGTAATTGGCCATTTTTGTATATGGAAATATCACATTTCAAGATATTTTTAGGATTGGAAATCTCTTATTTCGTCGCCAGTGTGGTCATCATTTTGGTAGACTGAGTAGGCCCCTGAGTAGCTGAGTTGACAGTCTAGGGCGGAATCGCAAATTCAAAACGACCCAACCTCGTCCCCATGACGATTGCTTTTTATATAGGTTGTAGCAAATCGATTCGAAAGGAACATCAAAATTATAAAAAAGTGAGAATCAGGCCCCTGGGTACGAGGTTGAAAAACGACTGTACGTGTGGCGATTAGGCCTTTGAAATCGGACCCTTCCTCCAAAGTGCAGAGAAAATTTAGCCCAAATGTGTGTAAACTATTATGTATCAGCGAAATTTTAAGGCAAACTGACTATTCTAAGGCAAAATATGGTTAAATTTTCCCAATTTTCACCCTTAGCCTTAGACTTTTTCTCATCTTTGCTTTCGATTTTTTGGCGGTGGCAAGCGTGGCCGGTGTGGCAAGAATCTTACAAATCCCGTCATTTTTGACCCCGCAAAATTTCATGTTTTGGTGCATTTTCTCACACAAGTCTATTTGTCCAGCGGCGGGACGATATTTACGCGCTCTCTTCTTTTTCTCAAGCTGCTTTAAACCAAACTTCAGAACTTCAGAACTTTATAGTCACAACATCAGCTGATGCATCTGATGCAAACTTCTAAAGGTAACTTATTCGTTGATAGACATTAAAATGGACGGAGTTCATTTCATGGACGATCCAGCTGTAGAGCACCATGATGAGGGAGTTGAAGAAATGCAGCAGGAAATGCCTGAAATGCCAATGAATCCTGGAGAATTCAATGAAATTCGAATGATCCTGAATGATCCCCTACGACACACTATAACGACATCTGTAGCTTTTGATACACATGAGCAATTATTTTGGGCAGGGACACAATCTGTAAGTATATGATTGTAATATTGTATTAATTAGCTGGTTTTGGAAAACTGAAGACTACACAATACACAAGTGTTACGCGTAAGCCAAATCGCGTTACGAACAACCTCTAAATTGCCGAGTAGGAGAAAAAAAATCAAAATTCAAAATGGCAGCCAAGCCCACGCTGATAACTATCAAAAATCTTCATTTTTCAATCAGCTATTGCCAGTGCGTCACAAACAGCCATAAACAAAACTCAACATTCTCACAAAAGTTGTCTTTTTGATTTCCCAAACATTCGTCTAAAGCGTTCACTTCCACAATAATTCATGTAATTGCAATTTCGGTCAGTCCATACAGTTAGCCACACTAGCGTCCCGCCAAAATGCGTATAAAAGATTAATGCTGCGAAAGCGCTACCGTGAGAGGTCCTAAAGCCGACAGCCCAGCTTAAAGCCGATGGGGTCTTTCAAAGATACAAACTAAAATAAAAACAAACCTTTCGCTGTGACGCAACGAAGATACCAAAGTGTCAACTAAACTGAGAAATTTGATACATTGAACCAATTGAACCAAATAACAATAATTGCTTCTTATAACAAAACATATTTTTTTATTGCAATATGCACAACGTCATAAATGACAACAGTAGTAACAGCATCATAAAAAGTAACGAGATGTTTTGATTTTCCAAGGCACACGAAAATATAAAAGAGGTCTGTGTACGAGCGTGCTCATTTTGAAACGTTACGTAATCAAGCCTGGTTTCTATTACTTTACACTGGCACTTGGCTTGATTGCGGGGACAGGACTTTGTGTAAGGATACATATAGACGACGTATATTACATTATATTATATATTACATGATAAGAATACAAATAGACGACGTATATTACAATTATTATGTATTGAATTGAATTGAATTGAATATATTTTCGCTGCAACACAGCAGGATAACCCCTTACAAAAAAAAATAGATTTCTCTAATACAATGGGGAACATGACACCTTGCTCCTATTCTAGTAAAGATAATATATGTCGTCAAAGAGTACATATAAATGAAGAGCTGTCCGATTGCGGGCCTTCCGTAAATAAACATCCGGACTTATCGGTGGTAAAGAGGGCGTTGATAGTTGCCGCCTCATTGATTCAATGTTTGTTATTCAAATTAGTGCTACCGCATCCGCCCTTTTTTCAACTTCGCGCCATTTTTACAATTTAGTCTGTTTAGTCCGGGAGCCAAACCTGAAAAATAGCATTTTGCTTAACCCAAGATTCTACAGGATAAACTATACATTTTTGGAATCCTCAACTATCCTAATTTAAGAAATGATCGGTCCCCAAAGCTAATTCCTGGTCAATTTTTCATAATGGGCCCGAGTTTAGGGGGTACTTTTTACCCTTTGTAAGGATTTGTTAAGGAAAATATCTTTCCTTGTATGATATAATTTGCTATATCTCATGAATAAATTGACCAATTGCTTTGAAACTTTGCCAAAAGTTTCAACATAGATTGGTGAGCATCATTGGCAAAAAATTTTGTGGAAAATTATTTTGGGGGGGTTTACCTGGGGGAAAATAGGGAAGATTTGGGTATTTTCACTAAATTTTGACACTTTATAAGACTAGGACCTACCAAAACAACTTTTAATGAGGCACAAACTTTGTGGTATGATAAACCTTAATGCGATACACCAGAAAAATTTCTTATCAACTGTATTTAGTATCATTTTCGACGCTTTAGGGGGTAAAAATGCCCAATTTATTGAATTTTTACATAATTTGAGCGATTTTCACTGCTTATCTCGCCTAAAATATCTTCGAAAATAGTTTTAACTTGATCTTTGTGTAATATACACCAGAACGGTACAATGCTGACTTGAAACTTTCACATTTAGAGTGCAACTGGACAAACCAGGGGGTAAAATTGCCCATTTTAATGGATTTTTATTGATTTTTGGGCCCATATTGGACCCATAAAACAGTATTAAGGTGTACGAAATTTCGATTTCTAACTACTGGAAACATTGATACTTTCTGATAGACAATAGAGGAAAGCAATCTGTGGTTTTCATTATCTGGCATCAGGGATTCAGGTGGCAAATCAGGGGGTAAATATGCCAATTTCTAGTTTGCAGTCGCTTGGGTGTTTGGATGTTTTTCTTGAGAAGGTCCCTCAAAAACCTAAATTTTTAGGATGGAAACCAGCTCTAACAAACTTTAAATTATCATTCAATCATTTCTTAGTCCTTTTGATGACAGCTACACAACATTTCGATGCTTTTAACTGAAGTTATGGCTGCATAGTTACAGTGACTTAATGTAACTTTGTAAGCTTTTGCTCTGAAATTCTTGTGTTGCATCTCAGGACTTCCCGAAATGGTCCCTACTAGCCGTGTTTTAAGTAAAATCATCATGTGTAGTCTGGTACTTGATAAATAATCGCTAAAAGGTGTAGAATAAGAAATAAAACTGATATTTTGCAGGTTAAGGGGATACGGCCTGCCTGACGAAGAAAGCCAAATCATCTTCGATGAAAATAGAGCTTGATGTCCTCTATAAGCTCATGGCTTTGAGGTAATAGCATTTTCAGTCAAAAATGATTAATTTTTTGCACAAATACATAATAGATAGTAGTCTGGCAGAAATAAAAGTTAACCTGGAAAAAAATTCCGCGTAAACTTTCTTGGTATCGTTGGCAGCGGAATTTTACGAGGTCTAACATACTCAGAGCCTCACGTTGAGGCCCTTGGGGAAAAAATGGTGAAATAAAACACTTAGGACCCATTTTCGATAGAAAATGCCTTGAAAAGTGCTATCCTTGCAATGGTAGGTGTCTTTCAAAACACTCAAATATGTATACCCCTGTCTCAAAAATCTGGGGGGGGGATTTCCCAACAAACACATTTCTGGAAACCACAAGCAATTAAACAGTGTTATTCATGATATGAAATGGGCAAGTGCAAGGCGAAAGCCCTTGGGCGAAAGCACATGGGGATAGTGCTGACTTTCAAAGGCTTTGATAGGTTTTTAGTGTAGCTGTTGACCAGTACACTGTTAAAAAACGTATCTATTTTGGGGCGAAGAAGTACACTTCAGTCTTGCTTTTACCAAAAGTTTTCCCCAAGGGCCTCATCGTGAGGCTCTGAGTATGATAATCTACATAAAATTTCGCTTCCAACGGTACCAAGAAAGTCTACGCAGAATTTATTTCTACGTTCACCCCTATTTTATTGTATTTCGGCCAGACTATAACTTCTCTTTTTTTCCGCCATTTTACTTTCCTTTTAACAGTAGCTTGCCTCAAAATAAGAAGTTCTAATTAAAAACCGGCAGTAGTGAGCGTTTCGGGAAGTAAAAGCTGATAATTACGCTAAATTACTGTAACTATGTAGCCATAACTTCAGTCAGTTAAAGCATCGAAATGTTGTGTAATTGTCTTTAAAAGGACTAATAAATGATTGAATGATAATTTAAAGTTTGTTAGAGCTGGTTTCCATCCAAAAAATTTAGGTTTTTGAGGGACCTTCTCAAGAAAAACATCCAAACACCCAAGCGACTGCAAACTAGAAATTGGCATATTTACCCCCTGATTTGCCACCTGAATCCCTGATGCCAGATAATGAAAACCACAGATTGCTTTCCTCTATTGTCTATCAGAAAGTATCAATGTTTCCAGTAGTTAGAAATCAAATTTCGTACACCTTAATACTGTTTTATGGGTCCAACGGGCCCAAAAATCTATAAAAATCAACTAAAATGGGCAATTTTACTCCCTGGTTTGTCCAGTTGCACTCTAAATGTGATAGTTTCAAGTCAGCATTGTAATGTTCTAGTGTATATTACACAAAGATCAAGTTAAAACTATTTTCGAAGATATTTTAGGCGAGATAAGCAGTGAAAATTGCTCAAATTATGTAAAAATTCAATAAATTGGGCATTTTTACCCCCTAAAGCGTCGAAAATGATACTAAATACAGTTGACAAGAAATTTTTCTGGTGTATCGCATTAAGATTTATCATAACACAAAGTTTGTGCCTCATTAAAAGTTGTTTTGGTAGGTCCCAGTCTTATAAAGTGTCAAAATTTAGTGAAAATACCCAAATTTTCCCTATTTTCCCCCAGGTAAGCCCCCAAAAATAATTTTTCGCAAAAGTTTTTTGCCAATGATGATCACTAATCTATTTTGAAACTTTTGGAAAAGTTTCAAAGCAATTGGTCAATTTATTCATGAGATATAGCAAATTATATCATACATGGAAAGATATTTTCCTTAACAAATCCTTACAAAGGGTAAAAAGTACCCCCTAAATTTGGGCCCAGTATGAAAAATTGACCAGGAATTGGCTTTGGGGACCGATCATTTCTTAAACTAGGATAGTTAAGGATTCCAAAAATATATAGTTTATCCTGTAGAATCTTGGGTTAAGCAAAAGTGCTTATTTAAGGAGATATAGGATTTGGCTCCTGGACTAGTTTGTTTCTTGATGGAAACCAGTCCAAGTTGTTTCGTATTTTTCCCGCACAAGTCACTTTTATTACAAAACTGTTATCGTTTCAAACATGAGCAACTGATCCAGAATAAAAAGGTAATTATTTTTACAACTCGCACTTTTTAATTACATTAAATTGACATCTCTGACATTACAGCTATCTTGTTAGATGTTTTGTTTCGAGAGTTCTAGCAATAGTTTATCGTTCAACTTGGAGAGGGAATGTTTGTAAACATAGAATTTTTTTTCATAACAGTTATTTGGGGTGTCGGAATTAAGCTGGGCTGTCGGCTTTAGGACCTCTCACGGTATATCGTTTACTTGACTCTCAAGCAAAAAAATGCGCCGCAAAACTTCCAAAGGGATTCATGAAAAAATAACCCGGCGCTTTTTAATGAAATTAATATTTTCAAAAACTTTGAGAAATTGCCTAAAATTTCGTCAGTTTTATGCATATATTAATTTGCGAGGTATTCTATTCGCCGCGCGAGCGCACTTTTCGTAGACTAGTCAGAATACTTTCTTTTACTCGCGGGATTGATGGTAACTTTTCATCTTCGTCATTTTTAAAATGAAGCACAACCGAAAAAAAACGAAACTTTCAGAAAGTTGCGTATTTCCAGTGAGTAAACGATTCTGACATTTAACAAAATTGATGATGATGATTTTTTTTCAGTCAGGCAAATGTCTCGTATTGAGGGTTCTAGTTTTGACCCCTAAGCCTACGCGAGATTGAAGCGTTTGGGTAAACGAGACAAAACTCCAAAAAAGCTGGTGTTTTGAAGCGCTTCCGTGCGATCGAAATATCAACTTGGAGAGGGAATGTTTGTAAACATAGAATTTTTTTTCATAACAGTTATTTGGGGTGTCGGAATTAAGCTGGGCTGTCGGCTTTAGGACCTCTCACGGTATATCGTTTACTTGACTCTCAAGCAAAAAAATGCGCCGCAAAACTTCTAAAGGGATTCATGAAAAAATAACCCGGCGCTTTTTAATGAAATTAATATTTTCAAAAACTTTGAGAAATTGCCTAAAATTTGTGCCATAGATGAAAAAATTTGAGCCAAGCCAACCTTGAAAACTAATTTGAAGATCAACTTCCCAAGAAAAAGATCTACGGGGAGGCGGAACCCACCTAGATCCGCGCACTGCCGGATAGGCTATCTCCCGGGAATTTTGCCGGACCTCAAACAATGACCCATTTACATGTGCGTAATTGTTTTACTTTAGCGTATAAACAAGGCCTTAAAAATCGAAGCGCTGTCTCGGGAATTGAATGACAAATTTTAGTTGGTTGATTTTGGCTGCTGCACGTTTTATTTTGTTTCCAACTTTTAGTTTTAATTATTATTGTCTTGCAAACTTGATTCAGGTAACTCTCATCCTTGTTGTTGAAATGTATCCTGTAGATGACTGATGTTGTTTTTTCTGAAAGCTAGATTTCCTAGTGTGACTAACTGCCATAGTCGGCTTCAACATATACACGTGTTTTTATTCACGTGACCGAAGTGTCTACTAATAAAACAATCCGGGGGTAAGTGGCGAAGCAACACAGCAGATTATTCGTAAAGTAAAGAAATATCTTTTGGCATTGACAATCAAATATAATGTATTATATTATATCTCCTTAATTCAAAATCAAAAGTTCATTTTTCATTCGCGAAAAATAAAAAAATAAAAATAATGAATTAATATTATATACATACTAAGATGCCCCCCGTCTTTTACTCTTGTTTAATTTCCGATCTCGGAACGTGCAAAACGCCCGTCCGCCCAATATCCACCCAATCAGCTTAAATTCACTTTGATTGTCCTTTGACTTTCAAAAAATAGTATTTAAAAATCATGAATTTATAATAATTACAAAAAAAAAAAGTTTGATACTTCATTAGTGAAATATTCAATAAATTCCTAGTTTCAATTTTCAGTGGGCGTTTTTCTAGGGCTTCGTTTATCGCGCAATTTTTGCGTCACACAAACTTTCTCAGCCACTCGTAATAATTATGCATTGCCTAATTTGGTTCTCCATTGTCAAGTCAGGATCGATGGTGATCACCTAAGCATAAAAAAGAAAGAATTTCGTCAGTTTTATGCATATATTAATTTGCGAGGTATTCTATTCGCCGCGCGAGCGCACTTTTCGTAGACTAGTCAGAATACTTTCTTTTACTCGCGGGATTGATGGTAACTTTTCATCTTCGTCATTTTTAAAATGAAGCACAACCGAAAAAAAACGAAACTTCAGAAAGTTCCGTATTTCCAGTGAGTAAACGATTCTGACATTTAACAAAATTGATGATGATGATTTTTTTTCAGTCAGGCAAATGTCTCGTATTGAGGGTTCTAGTTTTGACCCCTAAGCCTACGCGAGATTGAAGCGTTTGGGTAAACGAGACAAAACTCCAAAAAAGCTGGTGTTTTGAAGCGCTTCCGTGCGATCGAAATATCGCTGTTTGTGACGCACTGATTGCAGCTCAATAAATCAATGAAATAATTTGAAATAAAAAGTAAACAAACCTTGAACCTTTCATGAATCCAAATAAATAAAAGTATTCATCTAAAGTGAAGGTTACATTTCAAAATAAAACGATTATTTCCAAACCAACCTAAAGTCAGTGTCTGCCAACTAAAAATTTCTCTGCGGGGTCACTGGCAAGGAGTTACGACTTCAGACTTTAGATTCCAATTCTTGTATAGGCTGCAACTACACTGCCAAATGATCTGTATTACAAATACTTCCAAATGGGTCCTTAAGTTAAGAAAATGAAATTATCATCTAGCACGGGGGTTTTGTTTTTAAAAACAAACTTCAACAGGGCTCGAAATAACAATATTTAGGTGGTCGGACACATTGTCCGATCAAAAATTGATTTGGGTCGGACATGTCCTAAAAGGCTTTTAAAGTAAAATGGGTCGGACATGTCCGATTGATTTTTATGTGGGGTCGGACATTCGTCTTTCAACTTAAAAGCAAAAGGTTTCTGTACGTAGCTAGTATAATGAATCATCTCAGGCATAATTGAATTTAATTAATTAATTTAAGCCTCTATCTCCAAAAACCATGATCGTGATCATATAAATATACTCAAGAATGCTTGAAATACTAAATTTCCTTATAAGGAAAATCAAACAAACGATTGCGATTTATTTGAGTGAAAAAGGAAAAAAGCAGGTGCCTTATTTTGTTTTTGTGAGCTTGAGTAATCTTTACTTGAATGAAAATACACCTGACAGACTGCATTTACTTCCAAATCTATATACTTCAAGTCTAACACAAGCTTCTGATAGAATTTCACATTGATCACGAAGAAGCTAAACAAATGCCAATTAATGGTCAGAAGCTTATGGTTTTTACTTGAAGTATGCTTTCATTTGTTGAGAAAAAGCATATCACACAAAATGAATATCTAACACTAATGATCGCAACTTTGGGAGTTTTTGTGTGTAAATAAAGAAGTTACTAATTCTATGTTACTTATAATTACTTTTGGAAATTTCACAACGCATCTGACAAATTTTTTGAAGGCACCAAAAGTAATTGGGTCGGACATGATGTCCAACTAGAATCGATTTGAGTCGGACATTTCAGCAATTGGGTCGGACAATCGGTCGAGCCCTGCTTCAAAATAAAATTGTTAACGAACTTATTACTTAAAATATCACTTACTTACATAATTTATTTATGATATAACACCCCTTTCTTAAATAAATGGGCTCTTAAAGTCTTTTATGTTTGCCGCAATAAGGGAGAAAAATTTGATTTGACCCCCGGTTTTTTCTTTCTTTTTCTAGCTAGTTCCCGCGTGTTAGTGTAGACACAACTTTAATCCGGGGAAATGAAGCGTTTTCATTGGTCTAAAATCACGGATGGTCACGTGACCAGAATCCAGGGAAATGCCGTGGCGGCAATGTTTTGCTTTAGTGAGTTTGACCATTTTGTTGTTTCGATTTGAGCGGGCGAAATTTCTGTACAAACCAAAATATGGCTTCTTTGGAATACCGGTTGAAACACTTGTGAATAGGCCAGACCCAATTGATTGTTTGGTTCCTGTCCCAGAAGCTTTGAAAAATGGGTCGGTCGGTCGGTTGGTAGCTAAAATTGGAACCTTTTTTTCATTTTCCCACCAAAAACCTCAATTTTTGAAATTCCTCAAGCAATCATGCAATCCATGGAATCCAACCGTGAATGTAAAGACGACCCTGCCGACTCCCCGGACAGTCCGGGGTATTTGTTTCCCGCGTCCGGGGATTTTTTCATTTATTTTTGAGACTTACCCCGGACACCCCGGACTGACCGTGCGGTCTGGAGACGGGCAAAAAAAAGGCCGCGCAGGCATTTCTCCGACTTTCAAAAAATGATGTTGGTGTGGTCAAGTGCCGTAATTAAAACGGCAAAAAGTGAAAGCGACCCTGGGTTCGAGGTTCGTGCTAAACCTGACATTCCGATGACGTATTGCTGGTGATCAGTATTACAGTCAGTACAAAGAATAGACATTGTTTTTCGTTTAGTGAACCAAAGATTGTATACAACTGGCTTTCGTAGAACACAATGCCAAAGGAATCTCCAATCACGGTTGCTTTATTATTTCTTATTCGGCATTTCAAAAAAGGGTCCGAAAATCAGAAGGTTTTCGTCTTCAATTTCCGAAGAACATGTTCCAAATCTTTGAAGCCATATTTTTCCGATAGCTTGATCGATCAGTGAACGGGATCTGAAAACAGAATGGAAAAACACATCGTCAGTGAAGTATGAGAAGCGATTAAACAAATTATCCGATTCACCCCGGGTATCCGATTCACCCCGTCCTACGGTACTATTCTATTGTATTGTATCATTGATAGCAAACTGTTGCTTTGTTGCTTTGGGAAAAAGCCATTAATTTTGCTTTCGCTCATGGGAATACTTGAGTCAAAGAGAATTTGAATAAACTCACGCTACATTTTTAATTTGTTCATCTTTGCAAGAATAAGCACAGAACATCGAATTTGAAATGTTCGCTGCTCAGGGAATCCTCGGCAAATTTTGTCAATTTTTACATATTTACTAATGCCAATCTTTCAACTATATTCTATCAAAATTTTGAGGCAGCTGCTATTTTAGATCTAAAGATATTTATAGCAAAGAACCTTCCACAAACAACAAAGAATTCGCAAAATTTGAAGAAGTTTACCTCTCGAAAGTTTCCCGATAAAATAAAAACTTCTTTTAAAACTATAAAGAAATTATTACTCGAAAAAAATTAGCATTTTACCTAAAAATACGAGGTTTCGTTGGACAGAGTAACTTTACTTTAGCGTTGACCTCGCTGACCAGACGGCCGCGCGTTGACCTCGCTGACCGCGCGCTTACCTTATCCGCCCACGCGTTGACCTCGCAGACCGCGCGTTAACCTTATCCTGCCGTGCGGTTTGCTTCGCACCATACCCTGAACATTTGAAAACGCCTCGGAAGAAAATGTCTGGGGTATTTTTTCCTCGCGCGTAATGGTGCCCCAGACGTATCTCTGGTGATATTATCATTTATTTTCAACCCCGGACAAATACCCCGGACTGTCCGGGGAGTCGGCAGGGTCGTATGTAAAGAAATAGCCTAAAGCCTGGATCCACAAAGGTACGCGCCGCGATCGCAAGATAACTTTTACACGAGGAATACAGCTGTGACTCTCTGCTTTTAGGTGCTTGATATTCGTTTTTAAGTACGGGTTACACCAGGACATTTTTTGTGCGTAAAGTGGATGTTGTTTTTGTTTATAGAAAAATCAAAGCAGTCAGTTAATAAAGAACCGCAGACAGAGATAGTAGTTATCATGTAAAATGGAGGTAAATATTTTTTGATTTCTCCGAC
>NW_027103779.1:20642-151478 GCF_902728285.1 Clytia hemisphaerica
GGCTGGTTTCTATATGCTGTGTTTATAAAAGTGGTTTTATGTTTTTCGTTTTTGATCCATTACTTTTTAAACTTTCAGTATCCAGTAACAAATTTTACACTAACTTGTAGTCTTAAAAATTCTCATCACAATGATACAAAATTATTTCTAAAAGAATAGACGATATCGGCTTAACGAATTCTCCCCGAATGATTACCCATGATACATTGCGCAAAAAAATTCACGGACTATATTGACCTACTGAATTTTTTTTGCGCAATGCATCATGGGTAATCATTCGAGGAGAATTTCGTTAAGCCGATATCGTCTATTGATAGAAATTCATCAAAGACAGAATTGATTTCTTATTTCCGTGCCCTTTAGCTTTTAATCTAATTATGCGGTCATGATGCCGTTATATCATTAGAATCGCTAGAAAATTCTAAGAAAGAAAGTATAGGCATCTTTTAGTTTAAAAGAGGTTCCCCAAAATATAAGACCCTAAAGTTTACGCATAATCTGACCTGAAACAAAAGAATTTCGTCATACCACGCTAATTATACAACTTTTTTAAAGCAACAACAAAAGGAATCCATTAGCTCTAAACAAACTCCCTTAAGGGCAGAGGACCTGGTTATGACAAACCGTTTCCGTTTAATGTCTATTGTTGCGAAGAAGCTGTTTTTCCATCTCTTTCCATTCCTCTGGTTCGCAAAGAACAGACCACCATATCCAGCTGGAACGTGCCTTCAGAAGGGATATTTTGATGTCCCCCTTTGGTGGATGCTTTTGACTTCTGGAGTCACCAAGAAGCATGACCAACTAAACGGCGGACTTCATCAAAAATACAAGGAGGCTAAAACAAAAACCTTTTCATGTTACGCAGCACTGAACAGGGAGGACTTCATGAACCTTTTGAGTGAAATTTGGAACGAATGGGCAACACCTGAATCAATACAGAAAGCAGGTAAAAAGGTGGGAATCACAGATAAAGGCCTAGATATCGATTGGATGGACCAACCGAAGTTTGAGCGTGCAGAAGCAATCATCAATCTACCTTCAAGCTCGACACCTGTTAAAGCTGGTTCATCTTCCACTTCAACGTCTTGCAGCGATTCACCACCAAATGTTCGTAAAGGTAGCGCTGCATACTATAAAGTTAAGTTCGAAAAAGCTCAAGAAAAGATCCAAAATCTTGAAAGCACTCCGTTGGATGCAAGTACCGTCCCAGTGGTATTCACTTATGATAGAATTAAGCCTAAGAAAACAACAAATCAAAGAATTACCGCCGTCCATGGATCCATGACCGCAAAAAACATTTTGAACGTTGTGAGAGAGAATAATAAGAAAATGAAGAAAAAGAAAAAGAAAAAGGAAAACAAGACGACTTAAAGTCGGAAATTTCGCATAAGATTTAATCATTATGAGGGCGAGAAACGCAACATTAAAAAAGAACGACAAAATTTCCATTTCTAAAGTCCATTTGATTTAGGCGTGCATTTATAGACATTTTGTTAGTTAGAATATCATGTTGAATTATGAAATACTCCAGCATCAAAACAATGAAAAGAAAAAACTAACGCATACTTAAAATAATTACGCATCAATGTGTCATTATTTTAATGCTTGGAATTTTAATTATTCAACATGATATTCTAACTAGCAAAAGGTATATTCTTTTTTTGCTTGCAATTTTTCAACAAATCTTTCTCAATTGAGCAAGTATAAATAACACTTACGAGTGCTGAAAACAGCCATCTCCGACACCGGATCCACCAAATGCATCTTCAGGAGGAACCACTTCATCCAGTTTCGGCCCCTTTTTCTCGACTGTCGAGCTAAAGTGGCGGGGCCCCTCCCTTCGAGGAGGTGCATTGTTGGTGGTGACTGCTTTCTAATTCTCAAACCAGTTTGGATACTCTCTTTTCAACCAAATCTAATGAGAAGATCTTTCTGCCGTTTCTTGTAGGTCTTTGATTGCTCCTCTAACTTCCAGGTTGGTGAGGCAAAAACGATTCCTGAACAGGTTCACGAGCTTCTTGTCGATGTAGCCTCGTGCTCCAACTGCCATATGGTAATAATCGACTGACCAGCCTTTTCCCTCACACTCCTCGATAAGTTTAGAGTAACGTTCTGCTTTCCGTTCTTCTGCTTGTCTGATGTTCTCCTACCACTACTCGTTCTCCTACAGGCAGCTCGAGGATTATACATATCTTCCTTTCGTCACACCACACAACTGCATCCGGGCGCTGTTCGGTCACTAGAACAGGGAAGATTAGCTTCGATTCCAGGTCCGTTACCATCTTCCAGGAGCCTTGCCATCTGTCATCTGTCTTGGGAACCCTCTTATGGCTCTTGAATTCCGCACCCTTTCCAGCCTTGGAAGATCTCATTCTGGTGATCTTTTCCACCTTGGGTAAGGCGCCATTATTAAACTGATCGAGGTTTCCCTTCACGACGTCGTGGATGATGTTCAATATCTAATTGTGTCTCCAGGTATACCTGTCGAGAGAGAGATGACAGTTTGATAGGATGTGCCTGAAGGTTCCCTTCTTGCCACATTTACACCTGTCGTCTTGGGTCACTTTCCATCTAAGCAAGTTCGCGGGTGACGGCATAACATCATACGTGGACTTAATTAGGAAAGAGGTTCGGGGCCACTCCCAGCTCCAAATCTCCTTCCACCCAATCTTGCGTTCCACTACGTTCTCTTCCCATCTTACACATTGCCCTTGTTGGGGGTATTGTACAAGGTGAAGATATCGCTTTTCCTGTTCTTGTTATATTACTTCGGTAACCACTGCCTGTCGCTTTTTTTTTCTACCTGCCTCTCTGAATGGTCGGAAATTTAGCAGGCCTTCTCCCTCCTTAGCTTCTTGCACCGCGCCTACAATATCAGCATGGTTGAGATTCGATATTGCTTGGCAAGTTCCTTCCTTCGCCTTCCATTTTCTCCCAGTCTTCACTATTGGGGGGGTTCTCTCTTTTATTTCACTGTCATTCGAAAATCTTAGCATCATAACCGTCTGTACCTTTGTCGCCTTATACTCTTCTACTATGGAGCAAATTGGTAGCTGTAACTGGTTCATCTTGCCGTATAACGCTGAATTGTTCAGTTGTTTGAACCAAACATTTTCTAATGAATTCACCACATCTTTGCTTTATTCTTTCTACTGTTGTCAACGGTTTTTCGTACATCTGTAATGGCCACCGTATCCTTGGGTATAAGCCATACTGGAGGCACCAGCATTTGAATTTCCCTAGCAGTTCTGTCCTGTCGATAGCTTTAAGCACTTTTTCGACGCTTCCTTTCAACAGCTTCCCTTGTTCGCTCTCTCAATGCACCTTTATACCATCTACCTAAGCTTTTGACTGGCTCTTCTTTGACTGTTGTTATGTTTTCACCACTAATGATGTATCTCCCTTCAGACTGCTCACCTTTGATCAAAGTTATACTTCGGGATTTCTTAGCTTTGAATTTTATATCAGACACGTTAATGAGATCGTCGAGTCAGTACTTCTCGCATTAGTTCCTGGTTTTTGTCTTCACTGCTATCCCAATTTCGAGCCTTTGCCATGTTGTTGTGAACTCCGTGGTTGTGAAACGCATCTTAAAAAGACTGTAATATTTCAATACGAACTGTTGTATGGGTTCTGGTATCCAAAAGAAATCCATTCCTTTTTGTATCATGTCATGAAGTACCGTCCCGTATGCGTTAGCCAAATCGAGCCACACCACTGCAACATTCTCCTTCATTCTCTTTGCCTCTTGCAGGTCATCCCAAATTCCGTATGCATGCTCTATACAACCTGGAATTCCTGGTATTCCTGCTTTTTGAACCGATTCATTGACAAAGCCATTTTTCTTGACGAAGTCTATAATTCTGTTTGCCACAATCCCGAAAATAATTTTGCCGTCAATGTTGAGCAATGACACGAGTCTAAATTGTCTAATTCCTTGTGCATTTTCTTGTTTGGGGAGATAAATTCCTTCTGCTATACACAATCTCTTGGCTACGTCTTTTTTCCTCCACATCTCTCTTACCAGAAAAAAATAGCTTCAATCTCAATCTCGGAAAATTTTGGTTCATCAGTGATTCCGACCTTTCTACTATTCCTATCTCTAAAGGGTGTAGGCATTAGATGAGGGACGTCGACATTAGACAAACTCACAGTACTGTATATACATTACAACCATCAATATAATCTAGGGACATGACTTAACATTGTCAAGGCGAGAAACCAAGCAAAGTTTAGCAACAAATTTTTATCAAGCGCAACAGACCGTATGGCAGGACAATACCCCCAACATTTTCTGATAATGTTTGGGACAAAATATCGAAACATTCTTTTGACCCAAAAACTTATGTTCAGGCAACAAAATTTTGGATTTTCCTCTTTGAAAACACCTGATCCAAGCACACCTAAAACATGCACAGACCAGTTTGGGTCATGTTCGGGATGGTTCAAAATTGGTAAGTGATATTGGTAATATAAGTTTAGGCCATACAGTTGGTCGTTATGTCGCAGGCAGTGTCACAATCGAACAATTCAATTATCGACCTAATCGAACTTATTAATGGAACCAATTTGAACAATAGGTGTTCTATTCTCGACCCCAATCAAACACCTGGGAAACGAGAAACTTTCACAAAGTTTGATAAAAGTCGATTGGGGTCCTTTGAGTTCAATTAAGGTTCGGTCAGTTCGATTAAAGGTTGATGAAGTTTGATTGAAGCTAGATTAGTTCATTTTATTACCTTGTCGCGCATTGTTTTTATATTCGGATGGCGTATCATTCATAATAATGTTTAAAAGGTGGCGGGACAAAACCTATCCCATCGAAAATAAAGGGAAAAGCTGGTGTTTTTAATTTACAAAACTCATCGTACACCAATCTACCAATCGAACTTCATCGAGAAAAAATTGTTACCGTCAACTGCTCTAACTTGGGACGATTGGTCGAAACATGGGACTGTTGCATATCTGGTCTGTATTTTCACTTACTGTAAAATCGAAAGAGAAATCGTGTATTTTTAAATACGCCGTTCCTAAACTGAAATCAAATGACTTTGGAGGCTCAGTGAAATGGTGACCAAATTGCCGTCCCATGTTTTGTCAGATAGTCCAAAGTTAGAGCAGTTGACGGTATCGAACTAAAGTTCGATGTTGTACCGTAAGTTGGTCTAATGTCGATATCCGTCTTCTAATTTCGACACTCTACTTTATTTTATAGATAGGAATATATAGGAAGGTCGAAATCACTGATAGACTTAAGATTTTTTCCTCTCTGATCGCCCTAATCAAATTCAATCAGCGATTCTGACCTTCCTATCTCTAAAGAAGGTAGGTTGTCGAGATTAGAAGAGGGATGTCGACATTAGACTAAGTTGCGGTAATTTGGTCTAATATTGACATCCCTCATCTAATTCAATTCTGTCGCCCTTCTTTAGAGAAATAAAGAAAGTTGGAATCACTGATTGAAAAAGATCTTTTCCTCTCTGCTCTCTCTGACAACCAAGTAAAGAAAATAGTTTCATGATTTTTCTTCTAGGAAATACTTGCTAAAACTGACTGCTTGGCAAAACAGGTTTCAGTATCAGCAAATATAACAACTACCTTGTAAAAAAGGCAAAATTATCATACCTGCGCTGTTTGGAGTAGCAGTGAAGAAAGCTTGTTTGTTGTGGTGGAAAATTAACTCTCTTTGATTTGTACTACGGTACCTACTAAGCAGTATCAGTTTATTGGTGCATTCACTAAATACACAAACTTAAAGTACTAAATAGTAAGCGAATAATGAACCTCTTTAAATACTCTACAAAAGACCAGAAAACATGATAGAAATTTATACATTTATGGGATCAGGTCGGGTTAGCGTGAGGCATGGCCACGAACTGAATTGATATTTTCACTGTTCAGTTGGTAGCCAGGAATCGAATATGATGAAAATACAGACCGAGAACTGCTCCTCCTACTTTCACTGTTCAGTTCCTGGCCAGGATTCCTCCCATGATCAGTTCAGCTCGTAGCCAGAACCCCGACCATGATCAGTTCACCTCGTAGCCAAAACCCCAACTATGATCAGTTCAGCTCGTAGCCAGGACGCTACCCAAGATCATTTCAGCTCGTAGCCAGAACCCTACCCATGATCAGTTTAGTTTGTAGCCAGAACCCCGCCCATGATCAGTTCAGTTCGTAGCCAGAACCCCGCCCATGATCAGATCAGCTCGTAGCCGGGACGCTACCCAAAATCAGTTCAGTTCGTAATCAGTAAGCTACCCATAATCAGCCAGAACCCCTCCCATGATCAGTTCAGTTCGTAGCCAGAACCCCGCCCATGATCAGTTCAGTTCGTAGCCAGAAACCCACCCATGATCAGTTCAGCTCGTAGCCAGGAAGCCACCCAAGATTAGTTCAATTCGCAGCAAGAACCCCACACAGGATCAGTTCAGTTCGTAACCAGGCCCCACCCATGATCATCTCGTAGCTGGGATGCTACCCAAGATCAGTTCAGCTCGTAGCCAGAACCCCACCCCAGAACTCTGTCTATGATCACTGCAGTTTGTGACTATGAAAGACCCCATCCATGATCAGTTCAGTGTGTGGCAAAGTTTTCAACCATGATCATTTCAGTTCGAGACAAGGACCCCACACATGATAATTTGCGTTCGTAAACCAGGACAAAACTCTTAATTTTTGACTATGTAATAAAGGCCAGGACCCATATCCACGGGTACAAACGGCACGGGTACAAACTGTACTTGTGAATAAAGTCATAAGTATGCTTTGTACACAAAACTATTTTTACTGATCGAATTCACTAGTATAGTCTATACCTGCTTCAAATATACTTTACACCCGTGATCAAATATATTTTGTACCCGTGATCTAGTATACTTTGTACCCGTGATTAAATATACTTTACACCCGTATTCAAGTATACTGTACACCCCTGATCAGGTATACATTGTACCCGTGACTTGAACAGATTTGTTTACTTTTGTATTAAAATTCTCAGATCTTCACATTCGCCGGACAAGAGCAAAGCGTACTACCGTAATACCGATTAATTTTTTGCGTTTAACCACTAAGTTACTAGAATATTCAGAAGATTAAATGTTAAAATTTCTACAACTACTGTTTTTATAATAAAAAGTTTTTTAATCTAAGAACATTCGCAGGAGATAGAAGAAGGTATTACTACCTTTTCACCCATCCCCTTAGCTGCGAAGGTGTTTATTTACATGATTTATAATTGAATAAAGAGAAATAAAATAAAAGTGGAAAAATTTTTGAAAAGGATTAAAATCTATGTACACCAAAAGTGAGAAATTTGTGTTTTAATAATAGTTCTTGACATTTATATTAATGATATACTTTTTAACCGATTTTTGGAAGCAAAGCTTTGATAATTCTTCACATGATTGTTTGAGATCATAAAAAGGACCGCTGTATCTAATAGCAAACCTTTTAACATCAGATCGTGCATTTTGTATTTTGAAGGTTTCACGAAATAAATTCAAATACAAAACTTTTTGACAAAATGTAAGGAAACTAATGAGTTTATAAAGGTAAGCGAGTCAAACATTTACTTCTTCGATTCAAAAACGAGATTTGACTTGTATATCTACACTGTTAAAATCGCCCTCAGGCGGTCGAAAAAGTTGGCCCAGGGTGGACTGTTCTTAATTTTTCTGAAATTTTTAAAGATCTTACGATGTTCTTAACCCTTTTAAGTGCCCCTGTCTTTTTTTAGTTCAAACTTTAAATCTTACATCTCCGGATCTAGAATGAGCTAGAAGCTCTTTCATAGCTCGTTGGATAGCTTCACGGACCTGACTGAATGATGGAAAGGTGTCTTCTTCAAATCAATACGCTAGTGGACATAATAAAGTAAAACAGGGCAAAATTTGGAGGTTCTTAGGATCACTCGTTGACCAAAAAGGGTCAATAAACGGTCAAAATTTCAAAAAAGTGTATTTTTATCAAATTTTACATTACCTTTTGGCTTAAAATCTCGCCGGAAAGACTCATATTTCAATTTTTTTGCTTGACCATGAAGCACAATCGAATTCCTACGAGTTAGACAAAAAATGACGATTACTAACTCAAACTGGGCATTACAGGAGGGTAGAGCCCATTTCCATACTCGACAGTGGCACTTAAAGGGTCAATACGCTTAGCTTCTTTACCTAAAAACTTAAAAGAGATTTAAAAAATGTTAAGACCTGTCAAAATCAGTACTTTTTTAGTAATTTTCGAGATCTGATTCTCAGATTACTCTAAATTTTGTCCTTAGGGTTTTGCCTAATTTTCAGCCTCATGTTCTTATCAAATCTTTCTTATAAAATTGTATTAGAACATGCCTTTCCCCTCGACTTATCCTTAAGCAGAAAGTTTTCATGTACGCATTACTTTAATTCAATTCTCTGGTTGATCTTTTTTTCCACTCCCTTCAAGCGTTGTACTCGGAAATACGCCCGTGTGTTTTGTTCCGGATGAAATACCATACGGAAAGCCTTTTTTCCGTAAAGTAGGAGCGTGATAACGACAGTATTGATCAAAATTGCGATACATTGTGAAATTTCTTTTTCGATTGGTTTTTGAAACGGAACAATGATGAAACAGACTGCAAACGAAGCGGTCAGTATGAAAGTTACATACGTCAGCATAACACCATCATTCATGACGCTTGGTAGATTTCTTCCACGGAAAGCTTGTATTGCACACATAAGTTGGATAGCAGTTAAGGCGATCATTACCATTGTGCTGTGAAAAAAAGTGTTACAAACTTGTTCTCTTGTCAGTTGATCATGGTTTTCAATTTCCAGTATTTTGGCCGGCTCTTGATGTAGACTTACAAACAATACGATGTTAGTAAGTAAAAGAAAATTGGCAACGGTGAAAATTTGTGTTATGATTGTACGTTTAACTTCTTCACTAGTTATTCGGACTTTACTGAGAAAAGCTTGTAAAATCTTTTGTGATTTAGTGAAAACAATACCAATATTGAGGGTGTATAAAGTTGTCAAAATTAATGGTTTTGTTATGCAGCTCATTCTTGTGAAAAATACAATGGGTGTGATGATGAATGTCAAACCTTGCATTGACAGGTGTAAAATAGAAACTTTAAAATCTGATGTCATTACAATTGGTGTTTTTTTCTTCACTATGAAAATCACTAATATTATCACCACTATTAAAGATGCAAAAATTGAAACTGTTTTGATGATATAAAATCCTTTGATGGAATGATCCATTACAATATTTGTATAGGGGTCAATACAAGCTGTTCTTTTGTTGTTACTGATTGGAAATCTTCCACCACATCGATTACATTTGTGATTTCCAGCATCGGGTTTAAAATGGTTTTTTGCGCAAGCCTTACATCCCCAAGAGAAACCATGCTGAATTTTTTCGTACGACTTATAGAAACCAGGTGTACAATGAATGTTTGGACAATGACTGGTTTCTACACGAGGAATTCCTAAAAATCAAGAAATATAGATGATGCTCGTCAAAATGTATTTGTACCGGCTTTCATATCTCCAAATAACTATTACTCTTTGAAACTGAATACTGTTTTGTGCCAAATTTGGGGTTCTGAAACTCATTGGTTCGTGAGTTACGAGTACTTTGAGTTTTGCCTTAACCAGCCTAGGCAGGAGTGTATTACGTAGTCTTACGTTTTTTTACCGCAAATGCTCGTTTACGTCATGCATCAGACTTGATTTTTGGCACGCATTTTTATATATGTAAGGGGCTTCTTTGTACCCTGAGTATCAGAGGTTAAGTTTTCAAAGAAAATAGTAACCTCTGAAGATCAATAATAGAAAATTTATCGCGCATGTGTCAATCTAATCACTGTAGAAAAAATCAAAGATGAAAAGCAATTATTACCATATTAATGTCTAGCAGACTGTATCAGTATGCAGTTTACTATTTACGAATTCCCCAGAAACCTCCAAGTGTAGTTAAAATGAGTTTATTTCGAAATAATTCGTTTACGTGATCCCCAAATGTATAACAGTAATTACTAAACTTTTAATTATGGAAATGTCACTTTAATTGGATCGAAATAATAGACAGACTTTATGGTCGTGTTCAGACCAAGGTTTAAAGCAATTAGGTCTACATGTTTCTTTTATATTCCTTTTGTATCTAACGGCACGCTCCTCATTAGTTAAACCAAAGTTTAAAAAGGAATCACCCTCTGGTTTAAAAAACAGTTTTTACGATTTCGTTACAGTTTTCTGAATAGACGAAATCAGAATTCGCAAGTGAAAAGCATGCTCCTTTTATAAATGAAGAAAAAAGAACGTGAAATTTATGACTTAGAGACGCTCGGAGCATCTCTAGCAGTAATGGCTTCAACGAACACGAATTAGTGTTTTGCAGAGGGATTCCCTGAAATCTTTTTTGTTTCAAAGTATCTCAAGAGAGAAGATGACATGATTTCAAGTTAGGAAAGGAGATTCCTCGAGATCGCCAATCGATGATGACAAAAGAAAAGTGATTATAATTGAATTCCCATATCAACAAAGTACTACTTAAATCTTAAACTTAAACTTTCAGGTCTGAACACGACCTATGTTATGATTCTCTATCACTGACTCTTTTTACAAAGCATTGATGACTTTTTGTAAGTTGTGTTTTCAACGACGGGAATAAAAATATCGACTATGACGCTCATCCAAGATCTTGGATGGTCGTCATGGTGACTTTTGTCTTCGCTGATTGCGCGATGAATAGAATCTCGATTCGTCGGCACAGCGTAAATATATGATTTTGAGCTGTGCTTTTCACGGTAGCTCCTTTGTGCAAAATTTGGGCTTGCAAAACATATCGGTTCGGGAGATACAACGATTTTGAGTTTTTTCAACAAGGGCTTGTCCCTTACGTGATTTTCCTTTATTCCGTCATTGCTGCGGTTAACGATCTATTCAAATATTTAAATTTGGCACAAAACAGTGTCTTATGGATGTCGAGATGTGCGCAAAGTTTGGTTTGAGCTAACTAATTCCTTCGAGAGTTATTAGCAGATTCCGTAGATTTGTAATTTGCAGAATCAGTTCGGAACTAAAAGTTTTTCTGCCGTAACCTACGTTTACGTAGGTTATAAGAGTTGAATTTTTTGTGAAGGTGCATCTGTTAGTTGGTAATATGCATGCCAAATTTGGTTGAAAAATATTAATTGGTTGGAAAGATATTAGCAAATTCCGTAGATTAGTAAGGAACTTTAATAATCGAAGTGATACGTTATTGCAATGTATTATTTAATGAGTCACATCAGATCAACATTCTTCGTTAAAAAAAATCACTATCTCACTACCCATGGTGGAAATTTTTCCCACAGTGGCAGGATGAAAATTTCTATTGAAATCCCCATGGAGATATCAATTTTCCAATTTTGCAGAGTATTTTTCCCATCGGGGGACGAAATTTTGAGCAAATTTTCATGTGAGATGGGGTCCCGTCGGGACTGCAACACTGGGTGATTAAAATCCTACCTTTCCAACAACGTTCACGGTACACTATACCCCGTAAATAATTGCAGTCGTTTGTATGATAATCATTGCTCCGTATCAACATATCTTCATAATACTGTCTTCGAGCTCGAAATATTCGGCATTGTAATGTCCACGCAGGTGCTTTGACCGGTAGATTTGGATCTAAAATAAATGTTTTCACCATTCTTTGTTTTTTATTTTTGTCGTCTAATAATAAGAACAGCCCTCCATATTTATCATTTGTTACAATGCTGATCTGTTCTTTCATACAATCATAGTTAGTATTACAATCACTGTATATTCCATTTTTTGTAAAAATGCGATCATATTGCAAAGTATTCTTTAATATCTGACGCTGGGAAAGTGAGATTGTCCTATTGACCACTTTTGAAGTCTCCTCAATAAATCTTTTGTAACGCTTATCATTACTATCAGTAAAGGCATCCAATAAGTAGAAAGCCTGATATTGAGTAGTTAAAAAGGAAGAAGTCAATCTTTGAAAACAGTCAAAGTTCTTCGGTGGTTTATTATAAAGATAGATGAATTTACCAAGCCCTTCTGCTAAAATTGGGATGGTGATATTTTCATTGTACATGATGTAAACTATCTGCTTTATGATTTCCAATTGTCCAGTCTCATCTCCAATAGTAATCACGGCTGGTTTGTTTTTCTTAAACCACTTTGGTGTGAGATATTTTTCTTCACTCATATTCCATAATCCACTTACTTGTTTGAATTGAATACATAATTCTGATTGGACAGCTTTCCGTGTCAAGAATCCATATAATGACGTCATTGTTGTAGGTTGAACATTCAAAACAAGAAGACATTCCCAGTTCAAGCGATGCGTGACTATATAAAAAAGAATATCTGCATACATTTGAAAATGATTATCATCAATAGACGAATCAAAGGACACATGTTTGCCAGTAAATCTTATATCACCAAAAAAGGAAGATTCTAGGTAGTGCATCATTGTTGGTGGTACATCGGCATAAATTACAATAACGTTTGATAAGCTATATGTTTTGTTTAGCGTTTTAGACCAAGCGTTGTAATGATAAGTCTCGCTTAGATAAACAGATTCAACTATCCGTGGAAGTTTATTGAAATCGTTACAAACGTCAATAGAAATATAGGTCACATTGATAAAACCTTTTTTATACGTCTTTCCATACCCAAATCTTCTATGTGCTCTTTGTTGCCACATATACTCAACTGTTTTGTCCAAATCCGCGGCGAAATGGTTTGCGATTGTTCTATTGGTTTCATTGTAGCATGCGGAGTATATTCCTAAAACTTGCCAATTGCTCGTCTCATGATATGGACACTTAGACACTCGACACTTTAGACAACCGTTGAATTTGAGCAAAATGCTCAATATGAAAAAATATTTAAAAAGTTTCATATCTAACCGATTTTGTACTTTGACCATGGATGTGCCCATAAAATCTTCTTTATCCAAGAACTAGTCTTAAAAAACTTGTTTATGATTAGAAAATTATGTTTACAAAAAAAATTATGGTTACAAAAAGAAAAACTCCTTTATTCCTAAAAAGGCTAAATTAAAAACAAAAGTCCCGGATCTCACAATTAACACAGTTTTTCCTCTATTTTGGATAGCTTTTGGCCAGAGTTATTATACAAAAATATACAATAGATATTATTTGAGTAAAAATTTCGTTTTTCTTGTTTCTGCCCCTACTAAAACTTTACACGTTTTTTTAGAACAAAAGTATATATGAACACCGCAACATTGAGACCAAATATAAAAAAACACTATAAGGTGGCAGTTACCTGAGAAATGGGAAAAGTCATTTTTTTTACCTTTTTGGACCTACCCCGGTGGGGTGGAGGTCCTATAAATTCACCTCTGTCCGTCCGTCCGTTCGTTACCAACTTTTCTCGAGATTGGCTCATTAGTTTTTTCTGATTTTTTGCACAAAGATGCATAACTATAAACCCTCGAATGTGACGGAGCCCGATTTTCGGAAAAAAAATTTATGGGCAAATTTGGGCCAAAAAACGGCCAAAAAACGGGTTTTTTGGACTTTGTGAAAAATTGTATCATTTTTTTCTGATTTTTTACATGAAAGTAGGGTACCATCATAGGTAAAAGATGGCTCAAGCAGATTTTTACAAAAAAAATTAGTTGGCTCAATAAACGCATATTTATCTATAGAAATCACTATTAATAAGCATACATCAATGTCAATGTTCTTAGTCAAATTACCGAATTTTTTTTATGAGATAGATATTTTTTTTACTCGTGAGGGCTTACTTTTAAAGAATATGTGTGTTTGGACATAAAATTTTGGTTGTGTGGCGTTTTTTTATAGAAAAACTGGCCAATTTCGATATTTTTTTATAAGCACATTATCAATTACTTAGGTATTAGCTCTTTTCGAGATTGGCTCTTCATTCTTTATGATTTTTTGTACAAAGATGCATAACAATAATCCCTCAAATGTGACGGAGCTCGATTTTTGGAAGAAAAGAAATTGGGTAAGTTTCAGCTAAAAAACGGCTAAAAAAAGGTTTTTTTGGATTTGTGAAATATTGAATCATTGTTTTTTTCTGATTTTTTGCATGAAAGTAGGTAAAAGATGGCTCAAGCCGATTTTTGTAAAAAAAATAATTTTTCAGCTCAAAAAACGCATCTTTATCTCTAAGAATTAATAAGCATGCATCAATGTTCTTTGCCAAATTACTGAATTTTTTGATGAGATATGTTTTTTTTGCTCACGAAGTCTTGAATATAAAAGAATATTTTACGAGCATGAAATTTTGGTTTCTAAATGTTTTTTATAAGAAATAAACGACTAATTTTAATAGATCGTCACTATTTGTGTTCTGAATGATTGTTTAATGGTCACGCCCACGTAGATATCAATTATAAATGTGTGTTAAGTGCATAACCAGGTAGGTCCATAAAAGTATCACTTGTTAGTCATAACTTCTGAAATAGTAAAGATATATTGATGAAACTTTTCATAAATGTAACACAACTATTAAAATGTGAAAAATAAACTAAAAACTCTAAAAATAGCAAAGACGGTAAAGGGTAATATTGGCCAGGGGGTAACGTTCTATATTTTTCTTTTGACAGGTTTTTCTAGAGTTGTAGATCATTTCAACTAAATGTTTTTGGCACACAGCTTTGTAATGAGAAAACAAAGAAAACCAATGACATTTTTTTTTGAATTTTTTTTCCAGGGGGTCTGGAACCTAAAATTTGTAAATTTTTGGATTCTGAAGGAGTGAAATATTTTTTTATGAAATTTTTCATTAGTTTTTAGGAAAATGGTGAAAGAAATCTTCCCTGAAAATTTCATGAAACTAACACTTTCCAATCCTGAGAAATATCCGTCAAGGCGTTCGTAAACCCCCGGGAAACGCGTTTTGAAAAAAACGGCTTTACAGTTCAAATAATATTGCAAAACGTAATTTAGACTATTTCAGCTGCTCAAAACTTAAAATTTGTTGAGAATAAGGTATTATGAACCAACTTCTAAATAAGAAAAATTGGAAAAAAGTCTGAAAAAGCTAGAATAAACCAGCTGCGCTGGAAGCTCCGGCTCAAGAGATTAAAAGATGTGAAAGATGAGCTTGTTGAGTTAGTTGTGTTAGAACGTTGCCCACAAACTACTAATCAGAACAGATCAGAAAGCAAAGTAATAATTCTATTGCAGAGCGAGTATGAGAAATAATCTTAACACATAAATACACCAGCTGGAAGTTTAGCTCTTCTAAGTGATTACACATGCACTTTCTTGCCTAAAGAACCAACCCCACCCCCGCCCACTCATCCTTGACTAAAAAGTTCAAAATTGGAGCTAAAGGAGATAAACATTTAGAAGTGAATATTTCCAAGTTCTTATAAATTTATTTTTTTCTAAACTTGCCAATAGCGAAGCCATGATGCGCCGTTGATTTGATTGTCCGGATAAAAATTTGGGGAGAAAAATAGACTAAATTAGAGGCCACGGCTTTTAGCTAATATTTTTTCTGTTGGGATAATACTTGGAAAAGAGTAGGATAAACCAAATAAAATGGTACAATAGTGTGTATGTAATTAGTGGTATATTTGGAAAAAACCTATTTCGGGTTTGAAAAATCTTCAAAAGGAATGGTCGCCCAGCCAATGAAATTACGACAAAGTCCAAAAACGATCATTTTCAGCCATAACACTGTGAAAATTTCTCCGATCTTGTTCAAATTTTCACAGGAATTGTGTTTTAGTATCCTTTACTGAATTCTCATAGTGATATGGTTGTAAAATATCTGTGTCGGGTTTGAAAAATCAAAAGGAACGGTCGCCAGCCGCGATGAAAATATGACAAAGTCCAAAAACGATCATTTTCAGCCATAACACTGTGAAAATTTCTCCAATCTTATTCAAATTTTCACAGGAATTGTGTTTTAGTATCCTTTACTGAATTCTCATAGTGATATGTTTGTAAAAAATATGTGTCGGGTTTGAAGAATCAAAAGGAATGATCGCCAGTCAACAATCAGTGAGGCTGGAACTTCGATTTTTGAGGATTACGATTTTACCAGTTTTTTAGCGATTTTTGCCTCGCTAACCCAAATCTTGCAACCTCTTTACCTTAAGGGAGATCAAAATTAGAGTTTTTAAGCGTTCCGAAAAAAACACAGAGCAGAAATTCTTTCATCTTCACAGGATCGATTCTCAACAACAAAATACATCTTTTGGTCTTTGGGTTTGTCTCTGACGTTTTTCCTTCAAAAAATATTGATCACTTTCCTTTTCCCCTTGAGCGCGCGAGAAAAAAATGATTAGCTCGCGTTTTCGCGCGGGCGAATAAAAATGAGGCGGCAATCTCGCACTGAGGGTGCTACTTAGTTTCCGCCCTATTTTGCGCCCACGATAGAATGGTCCAAACACGGGGGTATTTCAAATGATAAACTGTGTTGTTCTGTAAGTGTTTATTTCCTGAGAGATACAAATAGTATATTGTGAATATTATTAACTTATTTATTGAAGTATTTTTGAGCGCAAATTTAAGTACAGGGTGTCCCTAATAAAAGTATCGAGTTTGAACATGCGATCGAGTAAAAAAGTTTGTGTGTGTTATCGCTAAAATATAAGAACGTTCTCCATCACATAGGCTCATTACAAAAGGTAGTTACAACGTATAAATTAATTGTAATGACAAAGAAAAAAGAGGGAGAGCTTAAAATACAATTTTGTGAATACACACTTAAAACTTTCTACTCAATCGCATGTTCAAACTCGATACTTTTATTAGGGACACCCTGTATATGGTTAAATAAAAAACAAAAGATAACAGTTCTGTTTATTCCTCAATCCCCCGGGAAAAGTTTTTTTGCCGACTTAGCTATTTCACAAATCTCGGAAAGAACTCCCATAGGAATTCCGATACCTAACCCGATTGGTTAATTTTGGAGCGGCTTCAAGAAAGTCATAATGGCAGATAATTTTAAAAGTTTCTGAGGAAAATGTGTGTAATTTATCGATGTTGATGGCTTGTTGATTCTTTAAAGAAAAAGATAACAGGAATAGCTTTTTCTAATTCTGGAATATCGAGGTTCCAGCTACACTGACAATGTAATGTTAATGATGAATACAAAACAGGATCATTTTCAGCCATAAAAATACCACTACAAAAACTACTCAGATCGTTTTCAAATTTGCACTGTAATGTTGTAATTTTAGTATTCTCTTTTAAATTCCAATGGATGTGTGTTTGAAAGTTTCATTGTCAAGTTACCTACACCTACAGAATTTTATGGTTTTGTTAGCCATATATGCAAGATTTAAGCACTCGAACAGCTGACGATTCGTGGTCAAAATTTCTTTCCACATTGTTAGAGAGCCAGCATGCATCAAACTTCTCATAAATCATGTCCAAAACATCATGAATAATGATGAAAATGATCTATTTTTCACTGAGATTTGCCAGCATTTGCTACACAGTCAGCTAGTGCACTTTCGGCAGCCATCTTTTTCTTAAATACTTTCGGCCAATCAAATTACAGTATTATTGGAATCAGATAAAACAATATAAAAGAAAGTCCGAAAACGTTCATTTTGACTTTTCAATACATGAAAAAGAACAAAGTGAGTTTTTTAAAATTACAATATTTCGTACTCAAAACTAAAGTCTATTCACGATAAGTGTGCACTCTTTTTTCTTTTACCTATAACTTTTGAAGGAATTCTTCAATCTTTATAAATTTGGTATCATTGGAAAGATATTAGTGAGTGGAACAATTTGAAATAAAAAAATCTTTAAAAAAATTCTAAAAATGAAGATGAAAATGAAGAAGAAAAAAATGAAGATCTTGTAGAAAAGTGCTATAACTATCATTTTCACTGAAGTGAATTCTTGATCATCGAACGTTATCACTGTGAAAAAAAATTCTCAAAAATAATCATTCAGTCAAAAGATATCAAACAAAGTTATAAGCTGATTGACGTCTAAAAACGCTGTTTTCTGCAGTTTTTTGCTGTTTTTTGGGGTCAATCACTTATTAACTTTGTATCATAACTTAATATTGAATAAATATTTTGATAAAATTTCTTCACAGTGATGATAATCTCCTAAGATCAAGAATTCACTTCAGTGAAAATGATAGTTATAGCACTTTTCTACAAGATCTTCATTTTTTTCTTCTTCATTTTCATCTTCATTTTTAGAATTTTTTTAAAGATTTTTTTATTTCAAATTTTTCCACTCACTAATATCTTTCCAATGATACCAAATTTATAAAGATTGAAGAATTCCTTCAAAAGTTATAGGTAAAAGAAAAAAGAGTGCACACTTATCGTGAATAGACTTTAGTACATCATTCAGGTAAAAGTTCTCTTACAAACGTGTCGATGAGTTTTATGGCTTTTATGTAAAAATGGGGTAAAAATCTTGCTAATTAAAACAATTAAAATTAGAAAATGTCCACTAGAGGATAAAACAATTAATCAATAAAATGTGGTGAATACTAAACAATAGAAAAATATAAGACATGAGAACATAATTTGTCAAAATCCCAATGGAAAAAGAAAGGCTAAAACAAAGAGGCCTGAATAGGAGGCAAGACGATAGAAACGACTCAAGAGACAAAAATTAGACAAAACCTAGGAAAAAAGATATAAATCTCTTGAGGCTTTGAGGCCGTGGTTCAAAATAAGTGATTTTCTTTTAATGTATAATGCTTCTTTTATAAGAAGAATGTTCCAATTTGAGGCTGAATCAATGATCTTTGTATTGTATTATCTAATGTATTGTATTATCAATGATCTTTGTATTTGTATTATCTGATTGGAATCAGATAATCCGTTTTTATTAAATCGGAATAGATCATCGGATTAGATAAACAAACAAAAAATGTCTTGACCGTCGTCGTCGGACGAGAGAGAATTTAAGGCTCCTAGGCCGGAGCAAAAATACTAAATTCTACTATGAGTGTCATGAAAACATTAACTAACGGTATATTGAAAACAAGCGAAAAATGTTATAATGCCAATCAAACGTATAACCGTGTTTAGCGATATACCACAAAAATCAAACAACAATTCAATTAACAAGGCTTTTTGCTTTTAATCCATGACACAGATTCATTAGGAACAAAACAAATTCTTACTTCCACACGCTTTCAGATAAAGGCTGGTCAGGTGAAGCCGGGATAGTGGAAGGGTCAGCAGATAAATTGTTGCATGGTTCTGTTTTTGAATTAGCACTTTCAGTTGTTGATGAAATAGTCATATCAATATCAGTATCAGCTTTGTACTTGCTAATGTTCTTCAAATTAGCAGGTTTTGGCTTACCGGGTGCCGGCTTAGCGGGTGCCAGCTTAGCGGAAATTCTAGAGGATTGACACTATTTCACTGGTTTCTTTGGTTTGATGAGTTTCGTTGGAGTTTTAATGGATTGAGTGGTGTTTGAAGATTTTGTACTTTTTCCAGGTTTGGATTGCTCGATTTGGTTGACTGAGACGGGAATAGCGGCGGTTTTTTTCCTTTTTTCGACAGGCTGTGTTTCAGCTTGATTGTGGATTTACGTTTCAGCTTTTTCTTTGATGATTCACCATCGAGATCGATGTCTGGAGTCGCTGACAAACCAAACGCGCCAGGAAAATAAGTCACAGTTTCGCTCTCCTTTTCTGATTTCTTTTTCCTTGCGGTCCTAATGTCTTGGCAACGAAGACGGGCAACCCCTGAAATTTTAGTTTGTGCAACAGACATACGAGACTTATCTTTTCGGACTTGGAAATTCAACGTGTTTGCGCCAGGTTGAATTCCAAGATTTTCAAGCAAGTCTGAAAAAAATCCCTCTCCAGAATTAAATCTTCCAACAGCCATGCTTGCTGCTAGCTTCAACTTTTTCAACCCATTGAAGAACGATTTTTTGTTGCAATAACGCCATAAGATACCATTGATAGCCTCATTTTGGTTTTGCGTAATCCCGAGCAAACAGCGGCTTAGTAATGAATCTTCTGTTAGGGTTTTGAACGTTGGCTATAATAATTCTCTGAACACAGGGTCAAGGCATTTATTTGAGTTGTGGTGCTCCTTATCTACCCAAAACTTACACCATCCATCCCGCGGACAATAGACATGTTGTGTTTCTAGTGACTCATTCTCATCCCCAGAAATACAATGATAAAAGATTGCCCAAATGGCTCGATCCATTTGCCAGTAAGTATCTTATTCGCATTTACAACATTTAAAACCTTGTAAGATGTAATAAAGATGTTATAGGATAATTTGTATGAACTACGTCACCCTACTGGACTGAACTTCACTCTTTGTCAAACCCCCGTCGGACTTGAGTGGCGCAACATGATGGCAGAATGATGTCACCCACAAGTACAAAATAATGAAAAATCGAAAATCGAATCTCCATTTTTCATTTTTCTGTTTTTGTTTTCAAAAAGATGGAAAATTGAAAAATTAATTCATTTTTTTTTTGAGATTTTTCCCCGGGGCTGAAGAGAATCTCGGGACTAAAATATTATCTTGACCGCGAAAGATCACCATCGATCCTACAGGACGGGGCACACATGATAAAACTCCACTGGCAACGAGGAGAAAGGCAGAAACTTCGCCTACGTAGGAGAAAAATAAAAAATTGAAAATTGAATCTCAATTTTTCATTTTTCAATTTTCAATTTAAAAACAAAAATGAAAAATTGAAAAAAATTAATTTTCATTTCATTATTAGAGCAAAAAAATGAATGGACGGAAGGAATCACGCATTATTAGTAGAGACCAATGGTGCATAATTTTGATGGAATTGTGCACATTTGGCTAAAAGCATGAAATTTGGCACAGACCGAGTTTGGACCTTAATAAACGATTTTAGCCCGGGACCCACTCGGATTTCCCCTTTTTTACCCAATTTTGGGCCAATTTATGATGACGTCATCAGGAAAATTTTGGCTTAGAAGTCATCTCTGCAAATATGGTCATATCATACATCGTTGGATCGGAAATTCAATGTAGATTTCAAAAAAGGATTATCTCATACCATGAAAATCAAGGTAATAAAAGTTATTCATTCCCAAAGTGAGTGATGACGTCATCAACTTTTTTTGGATTGGAGGGCATCCTTGCAAATTAGCCTCCGTCTCAGAACGCGGTCAGAAAATTTTGCGGATAATTTCACAGCGAAAATGCATCCAGTGAAATGTGAGTAATGTATCATGATTCAAGTCGACTGACATAATTATACACATAATACATGTTACAAGTTCTGCCTACGGATTCTCAAGCTCGGCTATAATAAAACTATTACATGTTAGTAGCAGACCCGACTGACCAATGTTATGTAGCAGGTTGAAACATGAGTTTCTGCTGGAAAGATGCAGTTTGTTTTCAAGTTAAATCTTCAAAATAAAACAAACTGTGTGGGTTTCTTTACTTCCAAACAACCTACCAATAGTTTTGGAACACTCCATAATAAAGGAAGATGGCTCTTCTTGTGGATTGGCTTTCTGATACCCCATATAAACACGATGTGACATGAAAGTGAAGAGACATGATTTGTTGGTTTTTGTTTGATTTGTTGACTCATATATCTCATGGCAAATGGGATAGCAAATGACTTTTCATGTATTACTTGGCTCTACATATGATACCTCTAACTTTGAACACCTCCAGAATGTTTAAAAAAGCATTTTACGAGATAAGTTTCAATTATAATTTTCATGGAAATTTTTAATCGACAGATTTGGCTTGGCGTCAGTTTTGTTTGGTTGATGTTTGGTATCGTGATCATTAAAAGCAATGAAATGCCACACAGTCACTCTACACATCATGCCTCCAGCCATGATTGGTATCAGAATGTTGAAAAAAAACATTTTACGAGAAATTGTTGATAGAAATTATATTGACTTATTTTTACAATTTTGGCGGTGTGGGTTTAGTTGGTTGATAATGTTTACACTGTGGGATGGTTTTCAAAAAACTGTTATATTGATTGTTGTTTGTTGGAATTGATTACCAAAAAAAAAGAGAACCTTTTTTTGATAAATACTTTATTTTTTTCATGAATCGAAGAAACCGTGTGGATAGTATGTCTTGTAGTAACCAATGCAGTGTCTGTTTTCAAATTTTGAAAGCTCTATACCTACTGAATTGAAGGTCTGACTAGGTCTGTTTTTTAAACTTTGAGCCATGTTTTTTTCTTTGTTGCTATTAAAGATAGATTTTTAAATTGTCGTAATGTAAATTTATGGTAAAGTTTTAGTTTTTGAGTTTAGTTCATCATCATTAGTACATACAGTAGTATTTTTTCAGTAATCCTTTCTTGTAAATATAGTAACATTTAACCAGACTCATTGCCCTCATTATATTTCGAATTTTTTTTAGGACTGATAAGTACATATTTTTAAACACCAAAACAAAGCAAACAACATGCCAGTTCTTTCTGGACAAATATATATGTATACTTTATTGTGTGCTTTGAGTTCTATTTTAATCAACCCTCTCAACTGCTGATCTTTCAACTAGGGGTATCATTTAGGAGTATAGAATGGGCTTCCATAGTACCATTTTCTCTAAGTATTTTGTGCAAATTTTCAACAAAGTAGACTTCTTGACTGTCCTTCCTTGTCCCTTATGTTAAAGTTGTTCTGATGGAACATGGAGGACATTGCTATTTTTGGTAGCCTTCACATATCAATAAGGAGCTTTGGTGTAAATGTTTTTTCTGATGAAATCATACTAATCTGAAACTATTAGGGCTTTATGAACTTTCTAGAACAATAATCTTGCTCCAATCTTGAGAAACACTGGAAAAATAGGTTAGCATTCCCTGCCATAATTTAACAGATTTCCTCTGCTTTCTGCTTGAAAACGCTGTCGTATAGCCGAAAACGAAAGTGAAACTGTGAAAACGTCCGCAAATTCGGGCCCAGTCCTCTTCCGAGACGGAGGCTAATATAGTCATATTATATACCGTTGGATCGGAAATTCAACGTAGATTTCAAAAAAGGATTATCTCATACCATGAAAATCAAGCCAATGAAAGTTATTCATCCTCAAAGTGAGTGATGACGTCATCGATATTTTTTTGGGTTAGAGGTTGTCTTAGAAAATATGGTCATATTATATACCTTTGGATCAGAAATTCGATCTAGATTGGAAAAAAGGATAATCCTATATCACTAAAATCAAGTGTATTGAGGCTATTTTTCTTCTAAGTGATGCTTTCATTTGATGTTTTTGCTAAGAGATCATTGTGTCCTCTAATTGTGGTCAGGCTAAGTCATTGAATTAGAAATTTACATTCTTTCTTTGCTCATTTGTTGAGAATTACTTTCAGCGCTGTCTTGAAAATAGGTTTTTTCATGAATAGGGGTATTCTTATGAAAATAGGTTCCTCAGAAAGAGGGAAAAAGTGGTAAACAAAAGAATTAAACAAATGCGCTCTTAATCATTTT
Organism: Clytia hemisphaerica; assembly: GCF_902728285.1. Lineage (NCBI taxonomy): Eukaryota > Metazoa > Cnidaria > Hydrozoa > Leptothecata > Clytiidae > Clytia > Clytia hemisphaerica. The sequence goes on from NW_027103779.1 coordinate 44,063, forward strand.
AACAGCACTCCTTCGCAAAGCCTTTATCAGCAAGGGGGTTTTTTTGTTCATCTTGTTATTATTTTTTGTTTTTTTTATAAGAACAATAAAAAAATATATTTCTTATCTAAAAAGCTTAACCGAGCACTTGTGAGAAGTGAAATGTGGGGCAGTTGACGTGATGTCGACTCAAAGCTGAATCACGGGGGAAATAAAATATTCTAGTTAGAAGGGGGTGTTGGGTTGGAGATTGCTGGGGGACGACTACTACATTTTTAATTTTGCATGGCGTGATTTGGACTTTCTTACGTGATGGCTGATTCGAAATTATTTTTGGCGTGATGGCGTTATCAGCATTTCGGCTTAATGTTATGTTCATCATAATGGAAAAAACAAACTGTCGCAAGCTTTTATTAATCGTAACAGTAAAGCGTAGTATACTTTTTGAAAAAGCAACGAGTCAAAAATCGGTAAAGAATTTTTTGATGACATACATGAGTTAATTTAATTTGTTTTTCTTTTAACTAACCGCTTAACAAATTAAATCTACTTTTGCAGCGTTTTTTGGGTTAGTTTTGGTCCTTTTCTGTTTTAAACTGGCAATCGGAAAGATCCGGGAATGAGAAAGTTTAAGCATCCTACGGTAATGTTTAAAAACCTTGCGCTTGCGAACACGAGGCTTTCGTTTCGTGCGTAACCCTTTTTACAATTGATTTAAGGAGGGGCGTTGAAAAGAAGGGGGTGATTATTCGAAGTAATACGGTATGTCGTTTCCTTTGACATATACGGATATATGCGTATATTTAGCTCAATAAAAATGCTCCGACTCTATAAGTGAAGCAAAATCTTTACATACTTACAATTTTCTATATTATCAAAAAAAAAGTTTAGAAAAATGTTATATAATATTCAATTTACACGAAACGGATGGAGGTATATATTTTTTTACTTAAAAAAGTCATGACGAGGATAGCAACCTTCTATATGCCGATCAGCGGGTCTCTATCAGAGTTTTAGAGTTTAACCTGATGCAACAACAAAATAAGCATGTTTCGACTAAGTGAATAAGGTCGTACAACAAGAAACAGGAAATATTCTTCATAAATCACCAATTGCAATTTGAAACACAACAAAACATAATAAAGTTGGAGATGACAAATGAATTGACATCTGATGCATTTAAGAGAGCATTTGAGAGCATACAACGCACTAAAATAGGTGAAATATTTGAGGTAAACAAAACAAAAAGCCAAACCGAAAACAGTGAAAGTCAGAAAAAAAGATAAAGTGAAAAACACTATTGTTACGGGTCCATCTACCCAAAAAATAAAACCGAAAGAAAAATTTTCATCGCAATAACAAGAACAAATCACTTTCACTTTCAAGTCTATGCATATACTCGGGTGTTCGAGCCATTTCTCGATCAAGAGCGCACCATTTACAGTAACCAATGTCCTTCTCCATCCATTCAGGAGGAGTAATTGAAACAGATCCTGATTTTGGGTGACGAAAATAACCCGACTCTGACTTGTACGAATTACCACAAAAAAGACACATACCTATGTCAAATCCTGTATAGTAATACTTTTGCTTTGTTTCTTCATCCCAGAGATAAGCGTCGAAATCTTTGTCTAAGAACCTCTGCTGAACAACGGTTCGAAACGGATGATTATCTACGATGTGACACCATCTCTTGCAGACAAGGGCAAGGGTGCTATGCATGGATTCTTTCTCGTGACAAAGGTCAACGAAAATCTTTCTTAAAGTTTCTACAGGTAGCTCGTTTATCATAGACCCATCAGGGTTATAGCACAAATCGCAAATCACATTGTCAATATTCTCAACAAACATTTCTTCTTCAAGACAAGAGGGATGAAAAAATTTAAAGCATTTGCTGCATTTTTTCAAGTGAGCAAGATCAGACTCTGGCTGCAAGCATTTACAATGCAAACGTACTTTCCAATCATAATTGGTCTTGATTTCTGAAGATGTTTTATCGCTCAAAAGAATCGCACTCTCAATGCCTCTTCCTGTTTCCAAGAAAGTGACAAATGAGCTTAGGAGTTGATCAGGCTTGAAAATACATTCACTTGGATCTTGGTCGGTACACAAAAGATGTGCAATACATAGTGAATATACAGCACTAAGTTCTGCTGTGTCAGCCTGCGGAACATCTATCACCTCAAAATTGATAACCTCACCCGGATATTTTATCAATTTGCGTATTCTTTTACAAACGAAAATGGATACATAATCAGCCCCTTTTCAGTCACCTCTGATGTAGAACGAAATGGATCGAAAATAAAGATTTTGTCAGTAGGATCTTTCTTCCCGACTATCACGGGAAAGCTACTACTGACAACTAGCCATTGACTAGGATAGACATTCACTATCTGCACAAATCCTTCATCGGGTCCGTAAAAGCCATTTTTCATTCCAACTGATTGAAGATCCGTATATCGAGGGGTCTTAATAAGACCCCCAATAAGGTTCATCAGTTCATGAGAAAAGGAACCACCCGAAAGGATACGACATTTATCTCGTTCATATAAAATAACTTGCATTGATTTGCATTCAGTTTCAACCCAGACATCATCAGGTCTTTTGGAATACTTTGCCGTACGCCTGCGTTTTGTAATTCGATCATCTATTTCGTAATCAGTAAAGCGTCTTCGTTTATTCCTCATCGGATTTTTACGCTGCTTTAATTTGGTATCAATGCTTTCGTCGTCCGTGAGATCGTCATCTGTATTCTCTTGATCTTCTACCTCTGAGGGCTGTAAATCAAAAAATTGACTGGTGGATTCAGGGACTGATACAATTTCAGCAAGTTCGTCGACACGTTCTTCAGAAAAACTTTCATCTATAGCGTCTCCAGGTAGACTTTCAGCATTTTCCCACGCTTCTCCAGTTCTGATCCTTCCCAATGAGTCATAATGAATGCTGTCGAATTTGACTGAAAGTTTTTTAAGCCTTTCATTGTCTCTTTGCTTGTTGTTGTGTCCAAGCATAGAACGGAGAAGAAATATATGATTCACTTGACCACACATATTCAAAAAATGTGTCGAATCTTTAAATTTTCGATGCAATTGTTCCTCGACTTGAGTGTTTATTTGACCATGAAGCTCGGGGATGAGTGTTATTCTTCTCAAAACCTCAATTTCTGAATTTGTGTTCCCTTGATGAAACCGATCAAATAAGCAAAAACGCCTATCGCTACCTGTAACAGGATGGCAATTGGGTTCCACATTTTCTGAGCAAGATAAATGATGAATTGGATTCATCCATTTAAATGAACGATTTAAGTTACCACTGCTTGCAGCATCTACCATCTCACCATCCTCAGGATCCTCAACCCTCCCATCAAACGGATAAAACAAATTACCATCCTGATCACCTTTGTCATACTTCAACGTGTCTCCTCGTCGAGCCCCATTTGCGTGATTTGCAAGTATATGAGCCATATCAATAACAATTACATTTGGTATGTGTTTGAAAGAAAGGATACCATCAACATAATCTCGGCAACTTTCAGCCCTTATAAGGAATTTTACGTAATACACTATTCCGTGTAAACAAGAAAATGTTAACCATCCACCAGAATGACCCCAAAGCTTAGTGAAGAGCTTTTTAAATCTTGGGCCTTCTTTTTTCATGTTTTTTTGAATACGAGTTAAGATGTCAAGCTTAGAGCCATCACTGTTAAAACCACACGACTTTGCAATACTTTTTACCTTTCTCGAAGTTTCATTACTAAGCATTTCCAGAATTCTTTCTTCACAAACCTCTCTGAAATCATCTTCCATGGTATCTGTACGTGTGGAAACCTTTTTGAATTCGGTGTTCAAAAGTATGGAAGAGTTTTTTGATTTCTCATTCATGAAAGGTGACCAGTTTGTAAGATTAGGTTTGATTTTGGATACTGGTCCTGGTCCAGGGAATGCTCTTCCAATGATTTCGAGTTCTACGTCCTCCCAAAATCTATTAGAGTCTACCTCGCCATCAAAGTCTTCCTCGATCTCATCCTGACCAATTTCCTCCATGGAGCATTTGAATGCAATTTTCCGATTAACATCCGTTACTAATGCCCAGGGATGATCACCACAAATAGAGCATTTGAAAAATACCTCAGGTGTTGCCAAGATTTCAAAAAGCAAAAAAGCATTAGAGACTTTCTGCTGGTCCAAAACACAATCGGTAACAAAAGCCGAAGCGGAAAGAAAAGAGTTTATTGAGTTGTTTTGTAACACATGGCCACGAAGATGCATGCAAAAATCGAAACCAAGTAAAAGAACGTTGTCAAAGTTGTGTATCCCATCCTTACTCTCCTGGTATCGATAGTAAACTTTGCAGGTCGAACAATACTTACTGTATGTCGTAAAACCTGTATATATGCGGTTCAACGTGACTAATCTAGCCTTGCGGGAAACGAGTTCTGGAAGAGGTAAGGTTCTTCTGCAGTAAAAACAACAAGTTTCACTCGGGACTAAATCCCTTGGTATGTCAGAGAAATCATTGTTTCTTTTATTCTCAATATCGCACTCAGAGTAATGTTTTCTTTCGCGAATGTACGAGCAGGTTTTAAAAATATCAAATTGAAGGTGGTTTTCATTTTCTATATGCTCATCAGCGATACTGGAATTATTTGAAGACTGTTTGCTTCCCTTATCACATCCAACCAATTCAACTTGGCCAATCCTTTCCACCTCCGGAAGATTTGGTAAAAGGTTCTGCATTTTCAAAAACAAAACTGACAAAGCTTTATGCACACAAACATATCTTCGTTTGTTACACCTACAGTCGAACTGTCCGGTAAGACAATTGTAAGAAACCACAAATCTCTGCAACCTAGCGTTATAATGTACTGCTTCAGAAAAAACAGAAAGATGAAAATAGTTTCCGACTTTCCAGGGAACGACGACTTCTTTTAATTGTGAATTGGCAGAATTAAACAAATCAACACACTTCTCAACAGTTTCTTCTTTGAAAATCGCTTCCATACCTTCATCAGTTACTGTTTCTCGAATGGATTCTTCAGTCAACTGTATTCGCTGTGGGTACTGAGCATTATCGTCAACGTTGTCTAAATGTTGACAGGAAGTTGCCTTACGATTTTCGCTAGAGACTGCAAAAGCGGTCTTACAAGCATCGTCCTCACAATTAATTACAGGGACCTCAACTTGCAACAACTTTTGGACATGAATAGGATAAGGGATCCCCGTTTTGTTCTTCATGACCATAAATAGAGCGTTTTCTCTATCAACACAGATCGCCTTTGATGGTACACTGTCCCCGTGTTTTGTAGCAACATGTCTTGATAAAGAATCTTTTCGCATTTCAACGTTACATATATCACATTTGACGAGTACAGGCGGTAAATAATTTAATTTTGATTTCGGAATACGGTAAGACTCTATACCACTTCCACCTCCTTTGACAGTTGGCTGCTCTGTAGATGATTTTTTTCTCGGTCTTCTTTATTTTGATGAGCGCGGAAATGCGACAAAAGGTTACATTGCTGCTTTATTACTTTACCACAATCGGGACAATGGTAATGGTAATGTTTATTATCTTGGTTCGATACACCAATGAAATGGCTTGATTTTTTGCATGCAACAGACATAACATTATTTAGTTTGACTGCGTGTTTTTCAGAAAAATGTGTCTGCCTTAAATGTCGATTGAGACGTGCAAGTTTTGGGAATGTTGTAGCATCGCACAACATGCAGTGAAAATGATTCTCGCTGTAATTCGAGCAGAGTTTTTTATCTTCATTGCAGATGGAACCAGCAGCTTTGAATCTCAGAGCAGAAGTTAAACCTTCGAATTCATGAATAGGTATATTGTACTCAAAATTTTCGCTGTCAGTTACGCGAGATGCAATAGAGAAATCAACAGACTCAGGCTCAGATTCTTTGACCGTATTATCAACTGAGGTAGTAATGTTATCAAGAAGCCTGGTGTTGGGTTCAGATTTTCTTTCCGTGGTTTCAGTGGAAGCAGTATTATCACCAAGAAACCCTTTGCTAGGTTGCCCAGAAGAGGTTGTGATGTCAGCTTGCCGTTTTAGGTCACTCAACAAAACTTCTAAATCTATTCCCCCAAATAACCAGCGAAGAAGACAACAACGCAAAAAGCAACCATAAGAGGAAACATCCCTTAAATACGAATAAACAGAGTCGTTCCTGACGATATCAGTCAATAGATAAAAATTCTCTCTCTCGTATATGCATATCACAGCAGCTAAAGAAACCAATACACCACATATTACCCCACAAGTTTGCAAAGGATAATTTTCAGAGCATGCACCCTTCGTGCAAGAATGCGGTACCTCTGTTGAGCTAATGTGGCAGGAAATGGTCCGCTCAAACTTATCTAAGCTCAATCTTTCAAAAAGTTGATCTATTCCTTCAGAAAGAATATCGGGTATTTCCCAACCTGTTGAACATGCATAGTAGATATTCTTCTTTTTTAGATCAATGATCGTCAAGGCGTAATGGCAGGCTGGGACGTAATCAGAAACGTCATCACGGGCCCCAAGAAATGTTCTAAACTGACCCGTCGAATTATCTTTAAACCTTCCAGTATTCAAGATTAAAATAATGATTTCAGGTGTACTTATTTCAGCTTTTTGCTGAAAGCGAGATACGACAGTATCACTCCATTTTCTGTCACGAAATTCTTCCGTGAATGAAAAACAAAGTGCCTTATTTTGTTCATCAGAATTAAGCTTTTCTGAAACTAACGAAATAATATTATCACTGACCCACTTGTTCTTAGAAAAATCTTCAGCCAAACGTCTAAGGTTACCATCCTCGGAGATAGCTGTGCTTTTAGATAAAATACTCAAAACTGATTGCGTGAAATGTTCACTTAATTCATTTGGAGAATGGATCCCCTTCTTCACCTCTTTGAGAAGGCTCCAAGACACTCTCTGAATGGTACCACTTTTTTTCTTTTGATGTTTTTCGCCACCACAACGCACTGGTTCGGCCTACAAATAAATGAGATTGAGATTTCACTGAATGTACACCTTTAAAATGACTTATCCAACCTTGATTTTAAAACGATATTCCCCACTCTCACTTATCGAATCTTTAAAACCCCCAACCAATACACATATTCTCACAATTCTTATTCAATCATATTTTTCAAATTTTCTCTTTGCCTGAATTATTTTTGACCGAATACTCAGCGGTACGTAGAATCTAAAATCAAAAATCTTACCATTTCTATTTTCTTTTTGCAAACGATCACATGGTCTAAATATTTGTTTTCGTCCGAAAACGACTGTTTCTTACAGTAGAAGCACATTGATTTCTATAAGCAAAAATGGCAAACTATTATTAGGGCAGTGCCACTACTGAGTGTCAATGGGACAGTTTACGCTTAATAAATTGTAGTTAAGAGACCCTCTAGTTCATTACAATACATTGAACAAAAGTCTTCCGGTCCCCGTGAAAAATTACAAAAAAGCTCACAATAACAATTATCATCATGTACCCCTATATTTCCGATTTTTCATCAGTGGTTTATATTGGTCATTGTGCCAACATACAGTTAATTTTGAGGCTTATAAAAAGAATCCGTTGAATTTGATGTTTCATCAGAAAATAAAGTTACCGTTCTATACGTCGTTCTGAAGATTTTCGGTTGACTTTGATTTGTTTTTTTAACACAGTGGGTGGCGGGCCGCCGAGAAGATCTCGTTTCCTATAAAGAGAGTTTAATTTTCGACTAATCAGTCAAGATTTGGACCAGATGAATTTGCGTACTTGGCAAACATCCTTGAAATACACGCTCGTACACAAAATCAAATTAGTGGTAAAATGAGTCGCAAAATAATTAATGTGATACGCAGAAAATCTCTAAAAATTCATCTAAAGGCATAACGAATATAAATAATATTATTCCGTGATATATCATCAACTTACAGGTTTTACAAAGTCTTTGAGAGTTTTTGTCTTTATAAAGCTCCTGTACTCCGGGTCATCATTGAGGCAAGTGTAGTTAACAAGCCTATAAAATTTGAAGGTTGTTTGCTAAACTCAGCAGAAATGGAGATTATGTGTGGCAAAAGAAGGCCATTAGTAACAAATGTGCTGGAACTTTTTGAGACTTCAAACTAAGAAACTTGTTACTCAATAAGGAACTGGGGACTAGTTAAAGAATGCATAGTATTGAATATTAATACCAACGAATGTTGGTGTTTCCATGCCCTTATTGTATTATACGTACTTTTTCATTTCTTGATCTCTGAACTTTAAATCAACATTCCTGAAAAAAAGTATTGATTTGTTTTTAGCTTTTTAATTTATATGAACGTATCGGAGTGAAGCACCATAGGTATTGTTAAGACATCTTACACATTTACCCCGTGCAGAAAAATAGCGCGGCAGCCCGGCTAAAAACGTTAGATATCAACCTCAGGAAGTTTTTCTTATGAGTGTCTCATAAAGCTTTCTTCCTTTAAAGTATACCTTTCTATTAAATTCCACTCAGTCGGATGCTCAATGTATACTTGTTGTCTATGATATCCATAGTCGAATTTGTTCCTTTGAAAGGGTTTTGCCTTTTCGTCTTTGATTTTGTTTGGTTTGCTTCTTTCGTTGGAGCGTTTTTCTAAAAAAAAGATTTATAAGATGGTGATGAAACATTATTTTACACATTGTGGTAGAAAGTAGGAAATTTGGGCAAAACTTATGAAAAAAAGTGATCACTTTGTTCCCAGGGGGGGCGTCGCTGACCTTGACGACTGACGGCGATGAGCCGCTGGTGTCTTCTCCGAAAAAGATGACAGAGCAATAATAACCATGTTAGAGATTTCCAGAGGTTGAAAAAGGGACCCTGCCCAGCGGTATGTCCCTGTACCCATTTTTGCTTAAGTGCCTTCCCGGGGCTTTGTTCATCCTGTTGTCGGCTAAATAATGTTATCCCCGAGATCGTACGTCTTTCTCAAATTCTATTTCGTCCAAGATATGTTTGACTTACTTGGTTTGGTTGAATGGGTAACAATGGCGTCAAAATATCTAGGGAGTCCACACCGATCTAGGCTGAGGTGGAGTGGATCACTTCTTTTCCATGTTTTTGTATCTTTGTAATCCATCTCAACCTTGAGAAAACCAACTCTCTTGGACTGGCACACCTCTTCCCAAAGAATATTCAACCACGAAACATCCGCATCCAAACGCTCAGGAATTGAAACTACAGTTATCTAGAAAGAAAAATGTTTTTTCCGTACTCTTAGGTTCCAAATAAACGGCCCCCCGCTTGTTAATTTTTCGAAAATTTTCCAAACCCCCAGACCTTATTAGGACCCTCCCCCGTTTATTAATATCTAAGAATATTTTCAACTGTTAAAAAGAAGGCCCCTTATTTTGCTCTAAATAGCCTGATTTTAGCCTATTTTTACCTTATTTTTGGGTTTCAGAAGTACAATTTCCAACCCCCCCGGCAATTAGGTCCCCCCCGTTTATTAAAATCTAGAAAATTTTCCAACCTCCCCCCGTTTATTCGAACCCCCCCCCCGTTTATTTGGAACCTGAGAGTACATTCTTCAAAATAAAAAGTTAATAGCATCGATTCAGAGCACTAAGTATATGATATTTAGTCTGAAATAAACGTGTCTTACCTCACTGAAAGGAAATTTTTCTTTGGCAGCTTTAATGAGATCATAAAATTGACTGCGCGTATCATAGTGACTGTTATTAATATTGTTGGTCCCAACAACAAAATAAATTTTGGAAGGGTTAACGTGACATGCCTCCATTTCTTTTCTCACATGGTAAGCTGTTCCACCAGGTGTACAATTGAGATAAAATGTGGGCGGAGCGACCAGTAAACGGTTTTGCAAAAATGGGCGTAACAATGAATCCGAAAATACGGCAACCTGAAAAATTAGGGTGGAAATTGTCACCTGGAACATACACACTAACCTATTCTAAATTTAGATTTTTGTGATTATAAAGGATGATTGAATGATGACAGTTAGATCCTCTAAGCAGCATTCTCTACAGATAGTACTTATAGAAAAAGTTTTCTTTTGGCTAAAAATAACATTAAAACATCAAGCTTCTAAGAAGATAACCTTCCCATACTTACAGGGTTCAAATTGCAGAAAGGAGACGGGTGAAGAATTTTATTTTGTTTATTCGTAATGCCAGATCTCCAAGGATCGGCACGATACGTTTTACCAGTCCCTACACTAGAAAAGAAAATTGGGAGTTTTCAGAAAAACTCGGATCTATTATTATGAATGCTATTATACTGTATATCGGATTTCTACTGATAAAGAGATCAAATCTTCTTAATAATCAATTCAAGAAAAATGAAAATATTGTCGCAAATTTTTGCTTATAAAAATTTGAAACCTCTGTTCATGAAGATGAGAAAAGAAATGATATTAATGCAAATTTGTGCTTATAAAAATGTAGGAACCTCTGTTCATGAAGATACCAAAGCAATGATATTAATGCAAATTTGTGCTTTTAAAAATGTAGGAACCTCTGTTCATGAAGATACCAAAGCAATGATATTAATGAAAATCTTTGCTTATAAAAATTTGAAACCTCTGTTCATGAAGATCAGAAAAGTAACGATATTAATGCAAATTTGTGCTTATAAAAATTTAGGAACCTCTGTTCATGAAGATGCCAAAAGTAATGATATTAATGCAAATTTGTGCTTATAAAAATATAGGAACCTCTGTTCATGAAGATGCCAAAAGTAATGATATTAATGCAAATTTGTGCTTATAAAAAAGTTAGAACCTCTATTCATGAAGATGAGAAAAGTAATGATATTAATGCAAATTTGTGCTTATAAAAATGTAGGAACCTCTGTTCATGAAGATGAGAACAGTAATGATATTAATGCAAATTTGTGCTTATAAAAATGTAGGAACCTATATTCATGAAGATCAGAAAAGTAGCGATATTAATGCAAATCTGTGCTTATAAAAATGTAGGAACCTATATTCATGAAGATGCCAAAAGTAATGATATTAATGCAAATTTTTGCTTATAAAAATGTAGGAACCTCTGTTCATGAAGATGAGAACAGTAATGATATTAATGCAAATTTGTGCTTATAAAAAAGTTAGAACCTCTATTCATGAAGATGAGAAAAGTAACGATATTAATGCAAATTTGTGCTTATAAAAATGTAGGAACCTATATTCATGAAGATGCCAAAAGTAATGATATTAATGCAAATTTGTGCTTATAAAAATGTAGGAACCTCTGTTCATGAAGATGCCAAAAGTAATGATATTAATGCAAATTTGTGCTTATAAAAAAGTTAGAACCTCTGTTCATGAAGATGAGAAAAGTAATGATATTAATGCAAATTCGTGCTTATAAAAAAGTTAGAACCTCTGTTCATGAAGATGAGAAAAGTAATGATATTAATGCAAATTTGTGCTTATAAAAATGTAGGAACCTATATTCATGAAGATCAGAAAAGTAGCGATATTAATGCAAATTTGTGCTTATAAAAAAGTTAGAACCTCTGTTCATGAAGATGCCAAAAGTAATGATATTAATGCAAATTTGTGCTTATAAAAAAGTTAGAACCTCTATTCATGAAGATGAGAAAAGTAATGATATTAATGCAAATTTGTGCTTATAAAAATGTAGGAACCTCTATTCATGAAGATGAGAACAATAATGATATTAATGCAAATTTGTGCTTATAAAAATGTAGGAACCTCTGTTCATGAAGATGAGAAAAGTAACGATATTAATGCAAATTTGTGCTTATAAAAAAGTTAGAACCTCTGTTCATGAAGATGAGAAAAGTAATGATATTAATGCAAATTCGTGCTTATAAAAAAGTTAGAACCTCTGTTCATGAAGATGAGAAAAGTAATGATATTAATGCAAATTTGTGCTTATAAAAATGTAGGAACCTATATTCATGAAGATCAGAAAAGTAGCGATATTAATGCAAATTTGTGCTTATAAAAAAGTTAGAACCTCTGTTCATGAAGATGCCAAAAGTAATGATATTAATGCAAATTTGTGCTTATAAAAAAGTTAGAACCTCTATTCATGAAGATGAGAACAATAATGATATTAATGCAAATTTGTGCTTATAAAAATGTAGGAACCTCTGTTCATGAAGATGAGAAAAGTAACGATATTAATGCAAATTTGTGCTTATAAAAATTTGAAACCTCTGTTCATGAAGATCAGAAAAGTAACGATATTAATGCAAATTTGTGCTTATAAAAATGTAGGAACCTATATTCATGAAGATGCCAAAAGTAATGATATTAATGCAAATTTGTGCTTATAAAAATGTAGGAACCTCTATTCATGAAGATGAGAAAAGTAATGATATTAATGCAAATTTGTGCTTATAAAAATGTAGGAACCTCTATTCATGAAGATGAGAAAAGTAATGATATTAATGCAAATTTGTGCTTATAAAAATGTAGGAACCTCTATTCATGAAGATGAGAAAAGTAATGATATTAATGCAAATTCGTGCTTATAAAAAAGTTAGAACCTCTATTCATGAAGATGAGAAAAGTAGCGATATTAATGCAAATTTGTGCTTATAAAAATGTAGGAACCTCTATTCATGAAGATCAGAAAAGTAACGATATTAATGCAAATTTGTGCTTATAAAAATGTAGGAACCTCTGTTCATGAAGATCAGAAAAGTAACGATATTAATGCAAATTCGTGCTTATAAAAATGTAGGAACCTCTGTTCATGAAGATGAGAAAAGTAATGATATTAATGCAAATTTTTGCTTATAAAAATGTAGGAACCTCTGTTCATGAAGATCAGAAAAGTAATGATATTAATGCAAATTTGTGCTTATAAAAATGTAGGAACCTATATTCATGAAGATCAGAAAAGTAGCGATATTAATGCAAATTTGTGCTTATAAAAATGTAGGAACCTCTATTCATGAAGATGAGAACAGTAATGATATTAATGCAAATTTGTGCTTATAAAAATGTAGGAACCTCTGTTCATGAAGATGAGAAAAGTAATGATATTAATGCAAATTTGTGCTTATAAAAAAGTTAGAACCTCTGTTCATGAAGATGAGAAAAGTAGCGATATTAATGCAAATTTGTGCTTATAAAAATGTAGGAACCTCTATTCATGAAGATCAGAAAAGTAACGATATTAATGCAAATTTGTGCTTATAAAAATGTAGGAACCTCTGTTCATGAAGATGAGAAAAGTAATGATATTAATGCAAATTTGTGCTTATAAAAAAGTTAGAACCTCTGTTCATGAAGATCAGAAAAGTAATGATATTAATGCAAATTTGTGCTTATAAAATGTAGGAGCCTCTATTCATGAAGATGACAACAGTAATGATATTAATGCAAATTTGTGCTTATGAAAATGTAGGAACCTCTGTTCATGAAGATCAGAAAAGTAATGATATTAATGCAAATTTGTGCTTATAAAAATGTAGGAACCTATATTCATGAAGATGAGAAAAGTAGCGATATTAATGCAAATTCGTGCTTATATAAAAGTTCGAACCTCTATTCATGAAGATGGGAAAAGTAGCGATATTAATGCAAATTTGTGCTTATAAAAATGTAGGAACCTCTGTTCATGAAAATCAGAAAAGTAATGATATTAATGCAAATTTGTGCTTATAAAAATGTAGGAACCTCTATTCATGAAGATGAGAAAAGTAATGATATTAATGCAAATTCGTGCTTATAAAAAAGTTAGAACCTCTATTCATGAAGATGAGAAAAGTAATGATATTAATGCAAATTCGTGCTTATAAAAAAGTTAGAACCTCTATTCATGAAGATGAGAAAAGTAGCGATATTAATGCAAATTTGTGCTTATAAAAATGTAGGAACCTCTGTTCATGAAGACGAGAAAAGTAATGATATTAATGCAAATTTTTGCTTATAAAAATGTAGGAACCTCTGTTCATGAAGATGAGAAAAGTAATGATATTAATGCAAATTTGTGCTTATAAAAATGTAGGAACCTATATTCATGAAGATCAGAAAAGTAGCGATATTAATGCAAATTTGTGCTTATAAAAATGTAGGAACCTATATTCATGAAGATCAGAAAAGTAGCGATATTAATGCAAATTTGTGCTTATAAAAATGTAGGAACCTCTATTCATGAAGATGAGAACAGTAATGATATTAATGCAAATTTGTGCTTATAAAAATGTAGGAACCTCTGTTCATGAAGATGAGAAAAGTAATGATATTAATGCCAATTTGTGCTTATAAAAAAGTTAGAACCTCTGTTCATGAAGATGAGAAAAGTAGCGATATTAATGCAAATTTGTGCTTATAAAAATGTAGGAACCTCTATTCATGAAGATCAGAAAAGTAACGATATTAATGCAAATTTGTGCTTATAAAAATGTAGGAACCTCTGTTCATGAAGATGAGAAAAGTAATGATATTAATGCAAATTTGTGCTTATAAAAAAGTTAGAACCTCTGTTCATGAAGATCAGAAAAGTAATGATATTAATGCAAATTTGTGCTTATAAAAATGTAGGAGCCTCTATTCATGAAGATGACAACAGTAATGATATTAATGCAAATTTGTGCTTATAAAAATGTAGGAACCTCTGTTCATGAAGATGAGAAAAGTAATGATATTAATGCCAATTTGTGCTTATAAAAAAGTTAGAACCTCTGTTCATGAAGATGAGAAAAGTAGCGATATTAATGCAAATTTGTGCTTATAAAAATGTAGGAACCTCTATTCATGAAGATCAGAAAAGTAACGATATTAATGCAAATTTGTGCTTATAAAAATGTAGGAACCTCTGTTCATGAAGATGAGAAAAGTAATGATATTAATGCAAATTTGTGCTTATAAAAAAGTTAGAACCTCTGTTCATGAAGATCAGAAAAGTAATGATATTAATGCAAATTTGTGCTTATAAAAATGTAGGAGCCTCTATTCATGAAGATGACAACAGTAATGATATTAATGCAAATTTGTGCTTATAAAAAAGTTAGAACCTCTGTTCATGAAGATCAGAAAAGTAATGATATTAATGCAAATTTGTGCTTATAAAAATGTAGGAGCCTCTATTCATGAAGATGACAACAGTAATGATATTAATGCAAATTTGTGCTTATGAAAATGTAGGAACCTCTGTTCATGAAGATCAGAAAAGTAATGATATTAATGCAAATTTGTGCTTATAAAAATGTAGGAACCTATATTCATGAAGATGAGAAAAGTAGCGATATTAATGCAAATTCGTGCTTATATAAAAGTTCGAACCTCTATTCATGAAGATGGGAAAAGTAGCGATATTAATGCAAATTTGTGCTTATAAAAATGTAGGAACCTCTGTTCATGAAAATCAGAAAAGTAATGATATTAATGCAAATTTGTGCTTATAAAAATGTAGGAACCTCTATTCATGAAGATGAGAAAAGTAATGATATTAATGCAAATTCGTGCTTATAAAAAAGTTAGAACCTCTATTCATGAAGATGAGAAAAGTAATGATATTAATGCAAATTCGTGCTTATAAAAAGTTAGAACCTCTATTCATGAAGATGAGAAAAGTAGCGATATTAATGCAAGTTTGTGCTTATAAAAATGTAGGAACCTCTGTTCATGAAGACGAGAAAAGTAATGATATTAATGCAAATTTTTGCTTATAAAAATGTAGGAACCTCTGTTCATGAAGATGAGAAAAGTAATGATATTAATGCAAATTTGTGCTTATAAAAATGTAGGAACCTATATTCATGAAGATCAGAAAAGTAGCGATATTAATGCAAATTTGTGCTTATAAAAATGTAGGAACCTATATTCATGAAGATCAGAAAAGTAGCGATATTAATGCAAATTTGTGCTTATAAAAATGTAGGAACCTCTATTCATGAAGATGAGAACAGTAATGATATTAATGCAAATTTGTGCTTATAAAAATGTAGGAACCTCTGTTCATGAAGATGAGAAAAGTAATGATATTAATGCCAATTTGTGCTTATAAAAAAGTTAGAACCTCTGTTCATGAAGATGAGAAAAGTAGCGATATTAATGCAAATTTGTGCTTATAAAAATGTAGGAACCTCTATTCATGAAGATCAGAAAAGTAACGATATTAATGCAAATTTGTGCTTATAAAAATGTAGGAACCTCTGTTCATGAAGATGAGAAAAGTAATGATATTAATGCAAATTTGTGCTTATAAAAAAGTTAGAACCTCTGTTCATGAAGATCAGAAAAGTAATGATATTAATGCAAATTTGTGCTTATAAAAATGTAGGAGCCTCTATTCATGAAGATGACAACAGTAATGATATTAATGCAAATTTGTGCTTATAAAAATGTAGGAACCTCTGTTCATGAAAATCAGAAAAGTAATGATATTAATGCAAATTTGTGCTTATAAAAATGTAGGAACCTCTATTCATGAAGATGAGAAAAGTAATGATATTAATGCAAATTTGTGCTTATAAAAATGTAGGAACCTCTATTCATGAAGATGAGAAAAGTAATGATATTAATGCAAATTCGTGCTTATAAAAAAGTTAGAACCTCTATTCATGAAGATGAGAAAAGTAGCGATATTAATGCAAATTTGTGCTTATAAAAATGTAGGAACCTCTATTCATGAAGATGAGAAAAGTAATGATATTAATGCAAATTTTTGCTTATAAAAATGTAGGAACCTATATTCATGAAGATCAGAAAAGTAGCGATATTAATGCAAATTTGTGCTTATAAAAATGTAGGAACCTATATTCATGAAGATCAGAAAAGTAGCGATATTAATGCAAATTTGTGCTTATAAAAATGTAGGAACCTCTATTCATGAAGATGAGAACAGTAATGATATTAATGCAAATTTGTGCTTATAAAAATGTAGGAACCTCTGTTCATGAAGATGAGAAAAGTAATGATATTAATGCCAATTTGTGCTTATAAAAAAGTTAGAACCTCTGTTCATGAAGATGAGAAAAGTAGCGATATTAATGCAAATTTGTGCTTATAAAAATGTAGGAACCTCTATTCATGAAGATCAGAAAAGTAACGATATTAATGCAAATTTGTGCTTATAAAAATGTAGGAACCTCTGTTCATGAAGATGAGAAAAGTAATGATATTAATGCAAATTTGTGCTTATAAAAAAGTTAGAACCTCTGTTCATGAAGATCAGAAAAGTAATGATATTAATGCAAATTTGTGCTTATAAAAATGTAGGAGCCTCTATTCATGAAGATGACAACAGTAATGATATTAATGCAAATTTGTGCTTATAAAAATGTAGGAACCTCTGTTCATGAAAATCAGAAAAGTAATGATATTAATGCAAATTTGTGCTTATAAAAATGTAGGAACCTCTATTCATGAAGATGAGAAAAGTAATGATATTAATGCAAATTTGTGCTTATAAAAATGTAGGAACCTCTATTCATGAAGATGAGAAAAGTAATGATATTAATGCAAATTCGTGCTTATAAAAAAGTTAGAACCTCTATTCATGAAGATGAGAAAAGTAGCGATATTAATGCAAATTTGTGCTTATAAAAATGTAGGAACCTCTATTCATGAAGTGCAAATTTTTGCTTATAAAAATGTAGGAACCTCTGTTCATGAAGATGAGAAAAGTAATGATATTAATGCAAATTTGTGCTTATAAAAATGTAGGAACCTATATTCATGAAGATGAGAAAAGTAGCGATATTAATGCAAATTTGTGCTTATAAAAATGTAGGAACCTCTATTCATGAAGATCAGAAAAGTAATGATATTAATGCAAATTTTTGCTTATAAAAATGTAGGAACCTCTGTTCATGAAGATGAGAAAAGTAATGATATTAATGCAAATTTGTGCTTATAAAAATGTAGGAACCTATATTCATGAAGATCAGAAAAGTAGCGATATTAATGCAAATTTGTGCTTATAAAAATGTAGGAACCTCTGTTCATGAAGATAAGAAAAGTAATGATATTAATGCAAATTTGTGCTTATAAAAATGTAGGAACCTCTGTTCATGAAGATCAGAAAAGTAACGATATTGATGCAAATTTGTGCTTATAAAAATGTAGGAACCTCTGTTCATGAAGATGCCAAAAGTAATGATATTAATGCAAATTTGTGAAGATGGAGATAATTAAGATGAAGATGAGAAAGTGAATACCTTATCGGGGAAAAATTCGTCGGGGAAAAGTGACGAAATTTTGGACAAGTGACGAATAATTTTCCCCGTCGAAAATTTTCCCCGATGAAGTTTTCCCCGATAAGGTACCCACTTGTCATTCATATTAAAACAAACACGCTACAATTATTTAAACAATGAAAATAATATAAATCTTACCTCATTGTCTTCATTCCTCGGAAGAAAATCGAAAGTTACAAAAAATCTTCAAAAATGTGATTTACCAGCAATATAAAAAAGTAACAAAGTATTAAACAAACAGTGAGGTATATAAAATTCCGTTGCAAAAGTTCAAGAAATTTTTCGAAATTAAAAGCACGTGAACTTCATTTGTAAGCTTCTTCTCACTGAATGCTATTTAAGTTGAAATGTACAGTTTGTTCGCGTGCGTGTAGGCAAAGGTTTACTTTTAAACATTGTTAGTTCTATTGTTATTACTTACCTTATGTATGATTCCTAAAATTCCTTTTTAATGGTGTTTACATAATTAGATAAGTCAGAACACTTTAATGAAGAAACAACATTAGCGATAAATATTTTGTTTCACCCCCTGAAATAAACTCTCTTTGAAAGAGAACAAGAAGCCTAGCGGCGTGAAGGCCCAGCCCGATGAAAAAAATTAAAAACTTGAAACTGATTAAAGGTATCAAAAGTAGAGAGAGATGAGAGGTCGAAAGTCAAAGATAGGTTGGAGTGAGACCCTCACTTGATTAACAAGGGTGCCAGTGGTAAAACTTCAAATAAATTCTAGAGCACAATATAACCTATTATAATATATTGAAGATCCAGTTCCGTAAGACGGCGCCACATAGTGAACAGGGTCTAAATCTAGACGATGGTCAGTATGTGACGTCAAGGTTCTGGAAACCAATGCTTCCGCACATCAGGTTGAGTTCATTGCATGATTGCATTGATGTCATCTGATGTCAATTCAATGATCTCAACCGAACGTTTGTTAAACCTGATGAAGCGCTGTTGTCCAGGGAACCTAGATTCATGAAAGGAACCTGCATTCATTTAAAACCTATTTTCATATCAGCGCTTAAAGGATTGGTGCATTTGTTAGACTGATTACTTACTTTGCTTTTTTCTTTTAGATGTTTACTAAATAATTTGAAAAATAAAATGAAATAGGTAATTGCCAAAAATGTCAAAAAGAAGAAGTGTTGTGACGGTTGATGTAGGAAAGGATCCTAAAACTATTAAGAGTGATCAAGATAACGAAAAGATTGATTGGACCCGCTGCTTTATATGTCAAAAAGATGAAGCAGAGCATCTTCAAGCAACCTCAGATGCGAAAACTGGAGACAAAGAACGACCTTACAGGGAACTTGCTAAACGCATAATAAAATTCAAAAGCATTGATTTACTGCCAGTTTCGCTAGACATTCAAAAGTTGGAGCAAGGAGAAATATCACTTGAAGACGCTTTAATCAGACACAGAGCAAAGTTTCACAAGTCATGCAAGAAAAAATTTGGGGCAGATAAGCTTGAAAGAGCCATAAAGAAATACGAGAAATCAAGACATAGTGAGATAGGTACTTATGAATACACATCATTCATATAATTTAAGTTTAAGACTCTGGATAGAGTAGTCAACTAATTTTTTATCTGATAGGATGATCCATAACGAGTTTTTAGACTATAACAGGAGTGTCAAACTTTATTATTAATATGACTGTTTGTTTTTTTTTTCGTCAAGTGATGTGGATTTATTCTTATCTTAGGCTCTCGTCTCCGAAACTCTCAATCGTCTAATTCAAAATCATCAAAAACATCCAAATGCTTCTTTTGTGGAGAAGAAGAGAGTTTTGAAAAAGGCTCGTTGCATTTAGTGCAGTCCTACAGGCTTGATAATCGAGTTCGTACATGTGCTAGTCTTCTTGGAGATACCGATCTTTATGCCAAACTCCAAAACGGTGATATGATCGCACAAGACGCCCTGTATTCTATCAGCTTCTTAAATCCAGGTCAACCTGCTGTTATTGGGCTCGACCAACCGCTATTTGCACTTGCTAAAAGGATTCAATGGTATCAGCCATCATTATATGGTGAAAAGAAGCTGGTGTTGATGCTCGGAGCACTTCACATTGAAATGGTCATGTTGAGTTGTTTGGGTGATTGGCTTGAGGATAGTGGCTGGACTATTGTCGTCTCCAACAGTGGTATCTCGTCATCTGGAAATGACTCCTTATTAACTGGCCACGATGTTGCCCAAACAAAATATGTGCATCAAGTAACTGCTATGGCCTTGCATCGCCTAATGAAATCAGCATATGACAACAGGACACCAAAAAATGCGAACACTTTTGAAATTTGGAGAGCCGAGATGGAAAAAGAGAACCCACAGTTCAAATTTTGGTCAATTGCTTTGAAGATGGAAATGGATTATCTTACGTTTCTACGCTCTATTCGGTCTGCTGATTTCAAACTCTACGTCGCATCATTAAAAAAGTTTTTGCCATGGATCTTCCTCTTCGACCATGTCCATTATGCTCGTTGGCTAACCATTCATCATCACGACATGGAAGTTTTGAAAGACGCAAATCCTCAAGTATACGAAGAGTTTGTGACAAACGGAAACTTCGTTGTGAACAGAACTCAAAACCGCTTCTCTAGCATGGGTCTGGATCAACGCCATGAACAACTGAACAAAGATGTCAAAGGTTTGTATAAGGTATCAAAATTTTAAGGACCTTTTTGGTGCTATGTTTAAGTACGACACATTTAGTTTTTTTCACCTCGCTAAAGTGATTTTGAATTTATTTAAAATTTGATTGAATATAAAGGGTTTTGAAAAATGGGCAAAGTACTCTATTCTCTTTAATCCAGGAAGCGGCGGGTTAGTTGGTTTGACAGAAGATGAGGACAAGTTTCGACGCTGGCAGATTTGTAGTCCAGAAGTGGCTCGAGCAGTCTCAGAATTTGAGGAGATTACAGTCCTTAAAGAAAACGAGCATTCCGTTTATAATCACCACGAAGATTCAGAAGCGTTCAAGAAAAAGTTTCGAACGGATGTTGACAAGCTTTCCACTGAAATAACGCAACTGGGAAACCCTTTCAACAGCACAAGTTGTGACGATTCCAAGGAGCTGATTCAATTAGGAAATAAAGACGTGATGAATGAGGAAACAGCAAAGAAAGTTTTTGAAGTTGAGAAGATTGGAAAAGACCAGTTTGAGGAGTTTCAAACCACAAGAACTTTCAGTCAAACAACATCGATTGATTCTCCTATTACAAAAAACAATATTATCATTTTCAAAACATCTTGCACTAAAGGGAAATCAAGCAAGGCAGAAACGAAAGAATTAAAGATGCACCTCCGGCTGTTCTCACAAATGTACATTGCCACACAAATCAGAGGAAGTGACCTTGATGAATTCTTCCAACATGAGACCCTTCCATATCCGCCAGCATTGTCAAAAGGTGGACAAATGCGTTCGGGAATTAAATCTGACCTGGCTAAGTGTGTTCAACCAGCAGAAGTTGTATCCTCTCCTCCTGAAGTTGATGGATCAGTGCTTGAAGGATCAGTCATCGTCAATATGACCAAACCAAAGAAGAATCAAAGATTCCAAGATTATTGCAAACAATCCTTCTATCCTCAGGTCAAGAAGCTTCAAAATGAATACAGGTCTCAACGTGTGGATGTCGTTTTTGACACATATCAGGATCTTAGTCTTAAAGCAGCAACACGAACGAAACGGGGAAAAGGAATTCGTCGGAAGGTTCTAGATGATTCCATCGCACCAACAAACTGGAATGGATTCCTTCGTTTAAACCAAAATAAAACCGAGCTGTTCGCCTATCTTTCCAAAGAGCTGATGTCGTGTACCGACGATGAAACAGTGCTTACATGTGCTTATGCTACGACTTGCGTCACCAGTAGTGGTCAGATGGCATCATCATTTATTTCACCATGCAACCACGAAGAGGCAGACACAAGAGTGTTTTTGCACGTCAACGACATGTCTCTGCAAGGTCACACAAAGATAACCATTCGCACCGTGGACACCGACGTCTTAGTTATAGCTATATCCATATTTGCTCGTTTGCATGCTCAACTAGAAGAATTGTGGATCGATTTTGGTACTGGCAAACATCGGCAATTCTTCCCGATCCATTTGATTGTGAGAGATCTCGGACAATCAAAAGCTTTAGGAATCCCGTTTTTTCATGCCTTCACAGGATGTGACCAGGTCTCTTACATGTCGCAAGTCTCTAGAAGTTCTGCTTGGAAGATCTGGGACTCATTTGAGGAAATAACCCCAATTTTTGAGAAGCTTAGTCATAAACCAACCCATCGTGATGTCGAAGAAGCGTTGCCCATACTCGAACGCTTCACAGTGCTTCTATACAACAAGACGTCTAATTGTCTAACAACCAACGAATGTCGAAAAGAATTATTCTGCAAAGGCCGATCAATTGATTCCATTCCACCAACAAGTGGAGCTTTGTTGCAACATGCTTTTCGTTCCTCGTATATTTCCGGTTATAATTGGGATCAAGCGATTGTCACCAACCAAAGTCTTCCTGATCCTGAACAATGGGGCTTCAAAATGGCAAATAGTTGCTACGCACCTAAATGGTCTGACCTTCCAGATGCCACCTTGGCTTTGAGACAGTTGATTAAATGTGGATGCGATCCTCAGAAAGGTTGTAAAGGACGTTGCAAGTGTGTCAGCTCAGGGTTCTTATGTACCCAGCTTTGCAAATGCAAAGGAGAATGTGAACGTGATTAACTCAACAAATATCTAGATTTATATTTTGTTAACTTCACTAGGCTTGCTCTTTTCTATATATTTCTATGTATTTTCAAAAGTCTCCGATTAAGAAGGTGTGTATATAATTTTGTACGAGAAAGTCTTTTAAACCCGAACGCTAGTTTGCTTATGCTTCTTTCAAAAGTTTTTCGTTCATTTATCATTTCACTATGTTCTTGTATAATTCTTAGTCGAATTGTGCAATTCTCATTTATGCTTTTTTCTGCATTTTTATGTATCAAATATAAAAATATAACACAGAAAACTGTAAATAAATATTGTTTAACCCGAATATATGATTTAATAATCTTAGTGTTCGCCGTATTCGGATAATTTACAAGTTACATTTTGTCTATAAAGCCCATGCCATCTGTTTATTTTTGTGGAAAATAACTTTTTGTTGGCTTCCTTCATGGTGTCAGATAATTTTCTTTCGGGATATAGGTAAAACTTCTGATCTAGAGCTATGTATAATTATGACCATTTGCTTAAGACGCAACTTTTAAGCCAGAAAGTTTGATGGGACCACCACTCACTTTGGGAATGAATAACTTTTATTAGCTTGATTATCATGGTATGAGGTAATCCTTTTTTGAAATCTACGTTCAATTTCCGATCCAACAGTATATAATATGACCATATTTGCAGAGATGTCCTCTAAGCCAAAAAAAGTTGATGACGTCATCAACCACTTTGGGAATGAATAACTTTTATTGGCTTGATTTTCATGGTATGAGATAATCCTTTTTTGAAATCTACGTTGAATTTCCGATCCAACGGTATATAATATGACCACATTTTCTGGGATGACCTCTAAGCCAAAATTTTCCTGATGACGTCATCATAAATTGGCTCAAAAATTGGGTAAAAAGGGGAAATTTGAGTGGGTCCCGGGCCCAAATCATTTATTTAGGTCTAAACTCGGTCCCTGTAAAAAATTTCTGCTTTTACCCTAAGTTGCACAATTTTTTCACCATTGGTCTCTACTATATGCATGCATGGTACCTAATAGAACACTTGAACTGATTTTGGACATATTTTAGGGGTATTTTGTGGAAAATATTGTTGATCTTTCCTGCACAATGATTTTATAATGCAATTGTATTATCAAGGACATATCATTAATGTCTAAAATAAACTGAGAAGTAAGTAGTAGCGACAAAGCAATAAAATTTACCGTTAAAGATGCTACTTTACTGATTTCTTGATCAACAAATAGTCATCAAATACGACAGAGATAGAACCACAGATATCTGTAAAGCCCGAAGGGCTAGATAGGCAACTTTAAACTTTCTCCAGCAAAAAAAAGTGAAGCAAAAATTTGACTTTTTGAATTTCGTGCCGATGGATAGGATCTAGCATTTTAATTGTTTTCGGAGCGCGAGATCAAAAAAAGTAGGCGCCAAACGCTATTTCACATCTCTCAAACCGGTGAAATTGCATATTTTAGTCACGTGACTTTGGTAGGAAATCCTTCCAAACCTAGGCTTCACTTTTCGATAAAAGCCGCAAATCTAGCTCTTCGGGCTTTACAGATCTGTGGATAGAACAACAGAAATTCAGATGTTATCATTCCAGCCGCGGCTTTCTTATACTATGAAGTAAGTAAGTAAGTTTGATAAATATATTTCAATATCGAATTTTGTTCAAATATATCAATTTTTCCAGGCTAGTGTCAGGATCATGTTTTGTCCGTCATTTCAAGTCAGGAATGTATTTTATAAAATTTTGCGCAAGTCGAGAATTTCCATGATTGTTTAATTGAAGCTTACCCTTTGATAATTGCTTTTCTGTTATGTTAGTGTTGTCTATTATGTCAAACTTCAAATTCTCACACATCTTTTCCATCGATTCATTCAGATCATTCACCTTGTCTTGTCCACCATTGATGTCTGTTCTCAAAATGCAGTTTGAGATGACAAGTTTGGTTTTTGGGGCAATCTTGCAATTCGGTTTATTGCCTCTATGTTTTTCGTTGTCTCTCCATCATTTGTCAGATCATTAATTCTCTAGGAATAAGAAAAAGACAAACGTAATACCGGGCTACCATTTAACCGGTATAAGAAGAGTGAAAAACAAGTGCGCAAAATTGTGAGCTATTTATGTCCAACTATCCTTAGGCGCGAAGCTTTGAATGCCATTCTAGACTGCTTTGGGCTCCCTTTGGTGGCAATAACAGAAACTGCAGAATTTTCGCTCACGCAATGGATATTTTTACATAGGGTCTAAAACCAATTGAGATTAAATTCAGAAAAAGAAGACGATTGAATGTTTTGATCAAGGAGAATTAAAAGATGTTTACGAAATATCAAAATGCAAAGGTAGTATGTTACAAGTCACAACTGAATGGGGAATGTGCAAGACGGTCAAGAAAACCACACATCCGCAGGTACTAGGGTTAGAGTTGAGGGGTATGTACGGATGTGACCTCCAAAAATCGACCCTTAGAGAGACTAATTTTTGCTGAAAAGGTGACTCTTAGAGAGACTTTTTGAAAAATGTTCTTTGATTTTTGAAAAATCCCCTACCCTTAGAGAGACTTTTTTACAATTCTTTCACTCTAAATCAAAATAAATTTCCTAAAAATCGTGAATTTTCTAGACTAGTTTAAATTTTTCAGATTTCTGCAAGCCTTAGAAAGACTTTGTAAGGTGAAAAAAACAACCCTTACCGTCTGCGCATACCCAGCACCTATTTTTCCGGGCGTGCGTTTTTTAGTATTTTAGTTCCGCTCAAATGGTGTCCCGGTAGCATTCTTATCTTGACTGTCTCTCTTTTGTTTTATCGTCATCTTACTTTTGAAACTATAACTGTAAATCACACATTTGTTAGCATTTGAAAACTGAATTTTGTCTCAGATGAGAATCAATCTTAACAAGGATTACTGTAGGACTAGTACCATTCCTTTTGAAAGCAAATTCAACTCTGTGTTCGTTTTACTGCGGTGGCACTTTAATGAAAGTTATGGTCAGTTTATTGTTATAGTAAGTAAGTAATAGTTTATTTCATGTTGACGAAAAGGTAGCAACAAAGGCTAATAAAATTCAACGCTACTTTACAATTAAAAAAGACTAATGTTTTGTTGGCAGCTCATCGTCGCTGCTACTGGGGCTAGATATTGACAGCTTTTGGTTGGCAAAGTTTTTGTTTGTTTTTATCAAGTGAAGGTTATCTGTTCTGGGACTTCCTCTCACACGCCAAATGAAATCACCATCGCATTCGGAGTTCCATTTTTTAGCTTTTTCGCACATCTCTTTGATTTTTCTTCTTTCATTGATGGTGAAATCATCAGTGATGCTTAGATGATATCCAAACTTTTTTAAGGCTTTAAGGTTGCTCATGATTCTTTCTTTTTCTTCTTCACTTTGCAAGGTCACCTTTATCGGACGATTTTTCTTCGATTTTTCATGTTCGAACCCAATACAATGTTGATGCGTTGGTTTGATGTCGCGGATGCCGATATCTTTGAGCAGATCCTCAATTTCCTTTTTGTCCTCTTCTTGATCTTCTTCTTTCGTGTCTTCAGCTTGTTCACAGAGTCCATGAATTATGATGTTTTTTCTTCTTGATTCGATGTCTCGTTTTTCTCTCCTCTCCTCTTCTTTTTGTTCCGCAACAACAGATTTAAGATTTTCCTTGTGTGCTTTGGTTATATCAGCGTAGGTTTTACGGGATGACTCTTTCATAAAATCTTTTGTCTGTTGTATCTCTTCTTTTATCATAGCCGTGTTATATCAGAGACTGAATTTTCGCCCATCTTTGTAAGACAAGACTGCGGAGAAGTAATGGACAATGCATATTTATACTGTCACAAGCAGCGTTAGTGATAAATAAAAATTTATGAGGGGCTCTGAGCATAGTCAGCAAAATTTGTTAAGGGTTTAGAAGATAAAGCTTTTGTATTGGGTTCCTTGACATTTTTAACAAAAAAACTACCTTTACAAGTTTTTGGGTTACTTATTCTCTCAAGATTGATTAAGAATTTATCAGTGACCGCAATTTATTTTTTTCCCAGAATGCATATGAAGAATGCAGTGGCCATCTTGGATTTCAGCATTCACTTGACTTAGATTTTTTCTACTTCAAACATTTAAACATTTATCTTATAATCATAAGTCGACAATGGTGTTTTTTCAGTTCATAATGGATATTCTTAACTCCTGCTGCGTGGACCTGCCTGAATGATAGAAAGGTGTTTAGTAGTAAAACTTCATACTTATTCGCTAGAGGACAGAATCAAGTAAGGCAGGGCCAATTTTGGAGGTTATTGGATCACTCGTTGACCAGACAAATGGTCAAAAAAAAGTCGAAATCTTAAAAAAGTGGATTTTTGTCAAATTTTTGCATTTTTTGACTTTTTGGAAAGACTCTCTTTTGATTATTTTTTTGCTTGACCATGAAACCCAATCCAATTCCTACGAGTTAGACTAAAAATGAAGATTTCTAACTCAAACTGGGCATTACAGGAGGGCTTCGCCCTCCTATATAGCCCATGTCTAGTATACTCGTCATTGGTACTTTAAGAGTTGAGATTGAAATTTACCCTAAATTACTCATATGGTCCGATCCACGGAATGTACCGCCCTTAAGGGGTCGATTTTTCGAGACCCTTGAAATGAAGCATTTTTGATAGAGTGCACTACAAGGGTCTTCTTTTAGATAATTAAACATTAAGGGTGTGTTCGGGAATTGCAAGTCTGAGAGTAACAATCTGTTGTATTATTATAGTTTTGACTCACACCCATTTTGATTTGCTTTGCACATTGTGTTGACCTCTCAGGCTCATTTTTTGGGTAGCTTCAGCAAAATCAGGTATGCAATCAAACTATATTTTAAGCTTGAGAAACATTCGGTAAAATGCACTACTGTGTAAGGGTACATTTCGGGTCAGATTGTGAAAGCCAATTTTTTTGCGGCACATGCCGTTGTTTAAAAATCTTTAAAAATCATATTCTTGCTCAATTGCTAAAGTCTATTCACGATAAGTGTGCACTCTTTTTTCATTTACCTATAACTTTTGAAGGAATTCTTCAATCTTTATAAATTCAGATCAAACAATGAAAAGCATGGAATTTCTCAAAAACTGCAGTCATTAAGCTTGAAACAATTTGCCGTTTTGGGCTAGGCTATGGCAAATCTTGCAAATTTTACAATCTATAGAAAGAACTGAATAAAAAACGTGGAAATACTTTAAAAAATCAAAAATGTCATTTTTTCTCTTTGTTTTGGTTCCTTTGTTTGATTTGAAATGCCAGAAAAGGGGATTCCTTTGCTCAAAATGGCATTTCAAATGCCAACGAAATGCCAACACGCTGGCATCATTAGGCATTTGACAAACCAAACAATTGCGCGGAACAATAGAATTCAAAAGAATACTACAAGTAATTACAAATGCCAGGCTGGTCTAAACGCAGCCATAGTAGAAGTCTATTAATTATACAACTTGAATTTTTTTTTTCATCATGACTTCTTTTATATTGTATTTACTTGTATGTAAAAATACAGTTCTTCATTAAGACGGTGAAATAGTTCTACAAACTGTATCTACTACATAGACACAAATATGGTAAGAAATATTTTTTTCTAGTTTGCCTGCTTCTTGATATTCAACTTTCTTGCTCAAACTTTGGTAATCCTGGAAAAGGGGCTGGGGTCAATGACTGGATCTATTTCGTATTTTGGTCACTCAATCTTAAGAGCTCTGACCATAGTGAATTTTTCATAATTGCCGTGTTTAAAATGTGTTTTCTGAATGTAACCAACAAAACTATGGCATGTTATACATTTTCTGTTAGATAAACTATTCCTGAATCTGAAAATTCAAAAATTGCATTGAAAAAATTTGATGAAGAAGAAAATGAAGACTTTTGCGAGGAAGCATATTTCAACTTTGAAGAGCTTAGTTTCGGCGAAGAAAAAACATTTTGAAAAATTTTTCGCAGTAGATGGTCTTTTACAGAACAATAAAAATTTTTGCGGAAAATTTTTGTAAATGCTTCTTTGTCTCGAAATCTTCGAAATAGCGGTTTTTCATCAATTTTTCATCTGGATTTTGCTTAAATAAACAGTCATAACTTTTGACACATCTTTTTAGAAAAATTTTCCGCAAAATTTAAAATAGTTCAATTCTTTGCGGACAGTGTAAAGAAATTTTGAAACAAAAAGGTTAATTACTCATTGAAACTTAGCTATTTAAAAATAAATGACATGATACTTCAATTGTGCAAAAGGTTTAAACAATTTTAGATTAAAACTATAATTATTCTTAATGGAGTGTTGTCCAGATCTGGTGTATAAGTTCCGATCTTTATCTCCATTATAGAGGTTTATGATCATCCCCTACACTATCAAGACATAGTACTGATAAAATAAATCTTACAAACTTACAAAAAACCTAGTAATCATCTATTTTGACTACAACCTTATTATATAGCAAAAAAAATAATTTATTTTAAAAGACCTCTTTTGAATTAAAATGCAAAAATTATTTAAATTATTCGAAAAAAATAATTTTTTTAATTAATTATTATTAACAACTTTACATGGGCAAAAACTTAAAAAACAACGCCCCACCCCTCTCGCACATCCCCACCCCGGTCACACACACCCCCTCTAGACCAGATTCCGTTCTTGTCTTGTATTGAATAGAACTATGTGGTGGAAAATTTAAAAAAAAAATCAAAATGGCGGCAATAACAACGCCCCACCCCTCTCGCACATCCCCACCCCGGCCACACACACCCCCTCTAGACCAGATTCCGTTCTTGTCTTGTCTTGAATAGAACTATGTGGTGGAAAATTAAAAAAAAAAACAAATGGCGGCAAAAACAACGCCCCACCCCTCTCGCACATCCCCACCCCGGCCGCACACACCCCCTATAGACCAGATTCCGTTCTTGTCTTGTCTTGAATAGAACTATGTGGTGGAAAATTAAAAAAAAATCAAAATGGCGGCAATAACAACGCCCCACCCCTCTCGCACATCCCCACCCCCACCCCCGGCCACACACACCCCCTCTAGACCAGATTCCGTTCTTGTCTTGTCTTGAATAGAACTATGTGGTGGAAAATTTAAAAAAAAAAAATCAAAATGGCGGCAATAACAACGCCCCACCCCTCTCGCACATCCCCACCCCCGGCCACACACACCCCCTCTAGACCAGATTCCGTTCTTGTCTTGTCTTGAATAGAACTATGTGGTGGAAAATTTAAAAAAAAAAATCAAAATGGCGGCAAAAACAACGCCCCACCCCTCTCGCCACATCCCCACCCCGGCCGCACACACACCCCCTATAGACCAGATTCCGTTCTTGTCTTGTCTTGAATAGAACTATGTGGTGGAAAATTAAAAAAAAATAATCAAAATGGCGGCAAAAACAACGCCCCACCCCTCTCGCCCATCCCCACCCCGGCCACACACACCCCCTCTAGACCAGATTCCGTTCTTGTCTTGTCTTGAATAGAACTATGTGGTGGAAAATTAAAAAAAAAAAATCAAAATTGCGGCAAAAACAACGCCCCACCCCTCTCGCACATCCCCACCCCGGCCGCACACACCCCCTATAGACCAGATTCCGTTCTTGTCTTGTCTTGAATAGAACTATGTGGTGGAAAATTTAAAAAAAAAAAAATCAAAATGGCGGCAAAACAACGCCCCACCACCCTCTCGCCACATCCCCACCCCGGCCACACACACCCCCTCTAGACCAGATTCCGTTCTTGTCTTGTCTTGAATAGAACTATGTGGTGGAAAATTTAAAAAAAAACTCAAAATGGCGGCAAAAACAACGCCCCACCACTCTCGCACATCCCCACCCCGGCCGCACACACCCCCTATAGACCAGATTCCGTTCTTGTCTTGTCTTGAATAGAACTATGTGGTGGAAAATTAAAAAAAAAATCAAAATGGCGGCAATAACAACGCCCCACCCCTCTCGCACATCCCCACCCCGGCCACACACACCCCCTCTAGACCAGATTCCGTTCTTGTCTTGTATTGAATAGAACTATGTGGTGGAAAATTAAAAAAAAAAATCAAAAATGGCGGCAAAAAACAACGCCCCACCCCTCTCGCCACATCCCCACCCCGGCCACACACACCCCCTCTAGACCAGATTCCGTTCTTGTCTTGTCTTGAATAGAACTATGTGGTGGAAAATTAAAAAAAAAAAATCAAAATTGCGGCAAAAACAACGAAAGAACATTACTCTAAGTATTCCCCTTGTTAGTTACAAAGTATCTACAGATTTGTTATTCTACAAATAAAGATCGCATGAAACGAGAGTGAGGAATCGTTTGCATTGTTTATAAAAACTTACATACATGCGCTGTTTGAAAAAGGAGGGCTCGAAGGCAGCTCATTCGGGGCTCATTCTTAGAAAATAGGTAAATGGTCCATTAGTTTCGTTCTGTTATTGATTGTTTTAAAATTTTAAAACTAAAATCAAAGATAAATGATTGAACTTTTTACATCTTTGTGTGACACAAAACTAATTTAACAAAAGAAAAGTGAAGCAAAAGGCAAAATTCGGCTATGCTGAAATCTTACAAGTAATTTAAGTTAAATGCTGAGACAAGTATACATATGTAAAAGATGACAACATTAGCTTTACGTTGGTACAAAATTCTTTATATTGCACGAAGTGGCATGGTATTTGAAAGCAATAGGGAGATGTCAAAGCATTTGACTCAACAATTTGAATTGAACCGTGAAAGCGAAAAGCTATAAAAAAGTACAAACAGTTACAAAAAATAAACCCTCAACACAACACTATAAAATATGGTTCTATACACCATTCACTTTTCAAAACATTATTTTCTTTCCAGCCCTTGTAAATACCACGTCTGAAGGTAAATTTGAACAGAAAAAGTTAATAATGTAGGGAGGGGCACGAGATATTATTGGAAAGTGAATATCGATTATTCAAATTATTCAGTACCCCGTATTACTTTGATTAAATGCCCCGGGCGTTTATTAAAACTTTTGGGTTTTAGGAATGGGGTTTATTCGAGGAGAGCGTATAAAAGAAGGGGGCGTTTATTAAATTATTTGTAAATTGGAAACTTATTTGCCTTTTTTAGTATTTGAGTGTATGTATAATAATATTTGAGTGTTTTCTCCTATAGGAGAAGCGGTTATTTGAAGGGGCCGTTTATTTGAGGGGACGTTCAATAAAAATGTTTTGTGAAAGGAGGGGCGTTTATTCGAGGATAGTGTTTAAAAGAAGAGGGCGTTTATTCGAAGTAACACAGGCGTTTATTCGAAGTAACACAGTAATTTTTTTATTCAGTTCATCCCTATATCTTGATTCGGGAGAATTAGTTCTTTGCGTTTTCTTAGCTTTTCTTCTGTCAACTGATTTTGACTTTCCATCAAATACAACGTAAGAAATATGAAGGTCTCGCGCTTCATGTGTTTGGTCATGTGCTTAAACGATGAAAACCAGCTGAATAACTGTTCGCAGCTCTCGGTGTTGACCTAAATGTAAAGAAATTAAACCCTATTACCGGATGTGCATAAAAAATTACAAATTGGCTTAAATAAAATTTTCAGCAGTATTATAAAAAGGTCAAATCAGCAATAATTGTTAAAAAATTTGAGATTATTTCCCTGAAGAGAGTAGCGCATGTAAAAACTTGAAATTTGTGCTTAACTTCTTTTTTATGCATACCCGGTATATATACAGTGAAACCTCTAATTAACGGAGACTCAAAAAAGCGGACACTGTCTAAATAGCAAACACAACCTATTCCCCCTTTTTTAACAAACGCCACTAAAACGGTCTCCAAAAAGCGGACACCTCAAATTAATGGACACTTTGCTTACTCCCCGATGGTGTCCGCTAATTGGAGGTTTCACTGTACATCATTTTTTAGTAATATCGTGAGCTTGGTATTATTAACTGTGTTATTATAATGACTGTGACTTGGTCAGGGTTTCACATTAATCTCAATGATATCTCTGCGAAGTTCTTAAATAGTTATGTTGATGATGTTATCTCTCTAACAATTCAATTTCCACTTTAAGGGGGCTTGATACTCAAGTTAAGAAAATAAAAATCTGTATATACCTCGTTTAAATTTGCAACCATATCAGGGTCGCAGTTTTCAAGACACCATTCTCCAATGTGGTTTTTGAAATGAAAACGATCAACTGCAAAATCCATTCCAGCAATTCTTTTACTCAATGGTGTAAGATCTTTCCTAATTTTGTTGGTGGCGAAAGGCTTCAAATGACATGCATCATCGTAAACAATCGTTTCTAAAGTAATGTATAATGGGAAGAGGATTATTCACTTTCAAGGATACTTTGAGTTAAAATCTATTGTCAATAATCTACAGCACCTGACCCCGAGAATGTAGGTGAAATTTGAATCAGACCTGAAAGATGTAGATTTGCATTTTTAAAAACATTGAATGCCTTCAACGAAATTTTGAACCCTCAAAATCCTTTCCCAGGGGTTAGTTTCATTACCTTTGATAGATAGGCTAATTTTTTTGGTCCTTGAAATGGAAGTCTTTTTACTGGAAAAAACATAAAAATGTCAAACAAACCTATCATGCTATGCTCCGAAAGAAAGTCAGATAGACAGCCATACACTTGCCGTTTACTCTCACAGTTATAAAGCTCTTTTAAATCCAAAACTATTCCACATGGACTTGTTATAGCCAGTATTCCTGAAAAAAGGAAAGTTTATTATTCGAGGATTAGCCTTAATTTCACGCCAAACTTATATCTATCGACTCACGCTTATTTCTCAGCCGTCTGACTACTTGATTGGTTTCTACCCCTAGTTTAGGTCATAGGCAAATGGAAAGTTAAATTTGGATTTAACATAGGTTAAATCGTGGTTTAACCTTTTATTTGATAAGCGCTACTCTACTTGCCCATAATTTGCCCTCGTGACGTCATGTTCATAATGGCCATCGCAACTCCCTGTTCAAGTCGACGCTATAACTGAAAGCTGACATGATGAAATAAGTTTTTTAAATCCCTCCCTCCCTACCTCCCTGCAGTTATGGTCATAGGCGATTCTCACTTATGGTTTTAGGAGGTTATCATTGTGAAGAAATTTCACTAAAATATTTATTCAATATAAAGTTATGATAGAAAGTTAATAAGTTATTGGCTCAAAAAAACAGCAATAAACAGCGTTTATAGATGTCAATCAGCTTATAACTTTGTTTGATATCTTTTGACTAAATGATTATTTTTGAGAAATTTTTTCACAGAGATGACGTTCGATGATCAAGAATTTACTTCAGTGAAAATGATTGTTATAACACTTTTCTACAAGATCTTTATTTTTTTCTTTATTTTCATCTTCAGTTTAAAAATTTTTAAAAATATTTTTTAATTTCAAATTGTTCCACCCAAGGATACAAAATTTATAAAGATTGAAGGGTTCCTTCAAAAGTAATAGTTAAAAGAAAAAAGAGTGCACACTTATCGTGGATAGACTTTGAGGTCCGTTTTAATCTACCCATACGTTTTTGTAAAAAATGATTTTTTTGATAATTGTTTCTTGGAAATGTCCAACTTTAAAAAACTGTTGTACAAATTCTAGTATTGTGGTAAACTTAAATCACCCAATCAGCTTTAAAAATAGATACTTTGACACCGATACCGCCCCCATGATAATCAAATAAAAATACATGGTTTATTCAACATATCATCAATTTATCTTACCCGCGGTTTTAGTATTTTTTGCTTTTTGTTTCGATTTATCTGTGTTACATGTACTCTCAATATCATCATCGTCATCATCGTCATCATCATTCTCTTCACCAATTACAGCCGTTTCTCCACAAGCTGAACAGTCCGCTTCATCTATTTCTCTCGGAGTCGTGGTAGAACTTTCTTGCCTCAAATAAAATGAATCGCACAATTTCAATTACATGACAGATCTCTAAACTGTAAAGTATATGAAATCTAAAATAGTTCGCCAGTGCATACTAGACAGAAAGACTAAGTGAAATTTTATCGAATGGATACATTTCTTTTATGTAATGTCTTCCAGGGATAAGTCAGAGGATAAGTCAATTTTACCTTTGTTGAGATAAGGAAATTATCTGTATTTTCTTCTTTTGACCAAGAAAGTTTTCTTCCACAGTTTCTATTTTCGCGTGTTCTAATTCTTTGATAATCACCGGTAAGTAGCTTTCCCGAATCCAAGAAGTAGAGCTATTGTTCCATAACACCTAGATTAGAGTATAGTAATTTAATGTTAACCCTTTAAGTGCCAATGTCGTATATATCAGAAATGGGCTATGTAGGAGGGCGAAGCCCTCCTGTAATGCTCAGTTTGAGTCGGAAATCGCTATTTTTGGTCTAAATCGTAGGAATTGGATTGGGCTTTATGATCAAGCAAAAAAAAATCAAAAGTGAGTCTTTCCAGCGAGATTTTAAGCTAAAAAATCAAAAAAATGCAAATGTTTGCAAGAACCTCCAAATTTAGGCCTGCTTTACATGATTCTGTCCTCCAGCGAATTAAATCGGGCGGCGCCGAAGGAGGAGACTATAAGCTATCCAACGAGCTACGAACAAGCTTCTAACTCCTTCTAGATCTCGAGATATAAGCCTTTAAAGTTTGAACTAGCAATTTTCTTTAAAATGAAAAAAATGACCGTGGCACTTAAAGGGTTTAATAAAACATTTAACTTATGTTAACAAAATTTTGCATTATACATAAGTAGAAACATTTTTGCTTTGAAGTTATCAGAACCCCTTATAGTGTATTCGTTTTAGTTTTATACTTTTCAGTGCTTTATAATGAGTTGCCCCATTTTACCAAAAATCTGAAAATGAATTACATCAAAAGTAAACCCCCTCCCTCCAACTACATAAACAATTTCCCCTTTTTCCCATAATTTGTTGCCCCTAAATTACATCATAGACATATAAATTAAACCATTGAAAGCCTCACCCTCCCATTTTATTTATCTTGTAACACGGCTCGTAGCTGCGGTAGAAAAGGGTGCTTTTTTCAAGACACATTGTCTGCCATCAGAGAACTGATAGGTGAGGTGAGTACTGATACATGAAAAAGAAATTTACCTCGCAAAAAACAGTACCATCAATTTCTTTAGAATCCAAAACTTTTACGATAGAATAATCTTCTTTCTCTACGGATGTCCTACTTCTTTTCGCAGACTTTTCATTGCCGCTCATTATCTCCTTCTCATCAACGAATTTAATCGAAACAGGCTTGTGATGCTTGCAGTGTCTCGATCCTTTTGCAGGCGAATTTAAACATCCTTAAATTGAAAGTAAATAGACTTCACTTTAAAAAATATTAACAACCAGGGTCCCTGTTAATTCAGCACTGGCTTTAAAGTAATATATCACATCTTTCATACCGTAATACGAATAAAACCATAACCGTACCCGTTTTTATTTCTTCTGCCCACGTCCGAAAGATAAAGCTAGTAACATCTTTTACAGAACAAACTTGTCGGGTGTTTTTCATGTTTCCATCGAGCACAATAACCTTTCCACATCCTGGTGTTTTACATCGATGTTCTGAAGAAATACGATAAAATGTTTTTAAACTTTCGCGAATGAAGATAACACAGAAAATAAAAAAATATCAACTGTCAATGACTCAATGACGCCGTGGCTTTTACTCATAACCCGCAACTTTTTAATTGGTAAATCTTTAGTGGAAATTGATGTGAAGTCCTTATCTTTCTTATTTTTTATTTTTTTCTTAAGCCAAATTTTTTTTTCTTTTTGGTATATGGAGGACCGGAAAACTCGAGTTACAAAAATCCGAGTTACAAAAACCCGAGTTACAAAACCTCCTTATGACGTCATAATTTGAGACTTGTGACGTCACATTTGTCGTAACTCGGGTTTTTGTAACTCGAGTTTTAGTAACTCGGGCTTTCCGGGCATCTGATATATGTAATCACATGATAACGAGTGTAACTCGAGAATAATTGCACGCGTGATTTTTTTGTTATTAATTTTCCGAGTCCGAAAGGACGAGGAAAATTCGAAACAAAAAAATCACGAATGCAATTTTCGAATTGTACGAGTTATTATTTGATTACGAGTTAATCGCACAATGGGTTTCACTACTTATTTCCCGTTAGGAAAGTAAATTACACTGATACGTATTTTTCTCTTCTCTCTATATTTCTTCTACTATTTTTTACAGATTTTCTTTCTCAAAAAATGAATTTCGAATGCAATTAAAACGTTTGAATGATGAAAAATAACTACAAAAAAACACATTAAAATCAATATTGTAAACATTGGTGTGGCATTGAAGAGTGTGATTAAACGATTAATTGCTTTCTACAGGATGCAATCAACGATTAATTGCTCTCTATGAAGGGGCGCCAAATAAGAAAAAATAACTCATCGTGCGATTAGACAATGAAGCACAACCCAATCCCAACAAGTTTGACCAAAAATAACAATTTTTAGCTCAAGTTCGACTAATTTTGGAAAATAAAAAACGTTTGATTGTCTAAAAGTCTAATTACAATAATAGTAAAGAATGCTATGTTCTGAAAAAGGGGCTCGTGTCCAACTTGTGGAAAGGGGTTTTATTATTGATTGAAATATTGTTCCTCGAATGTAGAAGAAAAATATTTTTTGACTTTCTCCTTTCTGGTGACTAAGTATCCTATGACTGAGCTTTGTGCCAAATTTCAGCTTGGTTGGAATTATGTCAAGGTCGTAGCCTAATTCTACCAGACTATAATAGAATTCCTTTGCAAAAGCAGATGCACACGATGCCTTTATTATAACTCAAAATTTTGTTTTGCAGCGTCTCATAGACTTACCTGACCATCTTTTGATGAACGCATTGTAAAAGAATGGTATTATGTAATCAATTAAGGCGTATAAATCATCAATTGAACTGTCCATAACTATATCATAAGTTGTTGATATTTCACAAACAGCGTAGAGCAGAAAGCCTTCTTCCAAACGACGCCTGTCGAGTTCATTTCGTAATATATTCATTCTGAAAGTGAAACAAAAAATAAACTATGGAAGTATGGAGTTTTTACATGGAAGAACGATTGAAAACTTCATCCATTGTACTCAGGCGCCTAATAATCCCAAATCTAGTAAGGGTGGCGGGTTTGATAAATATATTATGAATAATTTGCCAGCTGTCTAGGTCAATGTCGTTGAAAGCCTGCAAAAAGTACTTATCCACCCTATTAACCCTATCTGCCCTTGAGTTTGGTCATGCCCAGGGGGAGGGGTTATTTGTATGAAGGGGAAACAAGGTTGTGAAGATTGCATGATTTTTTTTCCGAAATCCCCATAACTTTGGCGATGAACATAAAACTTTGTAGAATTTTCAAGCTTTTTCACTTCTAATATTTGTAATTTTTTACTCACAAATATGCAGATTTTTAGTTTCACAAAGAGAAACTTTACAAATTCAAAATTGAAGATGTTGCGTTGGTTAAAACTAACATACATTCTTAAAACTAGCCATAACTTTCATTAAGGTGCCACCGCAGCAAAACGAACACATAGAGTTGAATTTGCTTTCAAAATGAATGATCTTAGCCCTACAGTAATTTTTGTTAAGAGTGACCTCTCATCTGAGACAAAATTCTTTCAAATGCTAACAAATGTGTCAAGGGAGTGATTTACAGTCTACTTAGAGTGACATCCGTGCCTTGTCTTACACGTTTTTTATAAAAACAATTTCATAAGAATACGAGGCTGAAATGTGGCCAAAACCTAAGAACAAATTAAGAAGAATCCGAACCTCAGGTTTCAGAAATTACTGAGAAGTACATGTTTCCATTTTAATTAATATTGACATTTAAGGCTGAAAAACTCATATAAATTTAAGAGCAGCCCAGCCAGAATCATATGACTGACTGGTTTTTCCTATAA
The DNA here is from genome assembly GCF_902728285.1 of Clytia hemisphaerica. Lineage (NCBI taxonomy): Eukaryota > Metazoa > Cnidaria > Hydrozoa > Leptothecata > Clytiidae > Clytia > Clytia hemisphaerica. The sequence goes on from NW_027103779.1 coordinate 82,832, forward strand.
AAAGCGTATATATCTGAAGATACTGCTCTTCATATGTTAATTTATTAATGTATACGTTTAGCAACATAACTGTTCAAATACTTTGAGTAGAGTAATACTTTTAACCTACGAAGAGCGCTTAATAACTACTTGTGGTATAAAAAGGGAATTCCCCAGAAAAGGGAATTTCCTTAGAAGACAAACTGGCATTTCAAAATGAGTAATCAGATCAAAATAATTCAGAAAAAGTCTTTTTGATGATGATAAAACAATAGAGAAACCGTAAGATAAGAATGCTACCGTTAAGCGGAACTAAGATACCGAAAACGTGCGCAAAATTATGAGATTTTTGCCCAACTTCCTTATGTGTCTACGAATGCCATCCTCAGAAGCTATAGGCTTCCTCCGGTGGCAATTACCCACAAAAAATTTTCACAGCTAAAAAAGCGGCTGCTTTCAAATTTTGACAGATGATTGATGAAAGGTTACCTTTACTTAAGGTTTAATAAAATTTAAAATTCATTGATGAATTTACGAGCAGCAACCCATAGAAGTGAGGGATTTTGTGTTTTTTTCATAGCATAGTCTCTTATTTTTGATTTATAAAACAATTATACATCGATGCACAAATTTAAAACTGCAATGTGTTTTTATTCAAACACATACCAACTTTAGCTCTTCCATAAAAATGAGCAAAATTAATTACTTTTTCCCAAAGCAACTAAGCAGCTGTTTGGTTCCAATGATCGATGGACAGTACAGTACGAGTTAAATCCTCAATCTGTTTTTTTACATCCATGCAGTATGTCTAATCAGAAAATTACCACTTACCTGTTCTTGTTTACTTGATTGTAGATATTTGCTTTAGTTGAAAAGCTCATTTTTCCAATAACCAATTCCCATTTATATTCCCTTAGCAGCTCCTTTTCGAATGCAGTGCTCTCGCTGCTGAAGAGATATTTTGAATTTTCGTATTCTTTTATGTCCAAATATCTGTAGTAGCTTGTAACACGGTACGAGTAATGCTCGGAAAGCTGACATTTTCTGCAGTATTTGATCTTGTGTATAGCTTTTCGTGTACCATCTCTACAGTAAACCACTACCTCTCTTTCGCCAGACTTTCTTTGTAACTTAAGATTACATTGTCGACAATGTTCTCTATCGGTCTCAAGAATTATTGGGCCATCGTCATGTTTGGAGCCTTCCAAGTGGCTTGCCATATTTTCGGCTTCTGCGAGAAATCGAGCTCGCTCGAGATCGCTTATTGGAGTTCGATCAAATATTTCCGTAAAAAAAAGATCTTGCTGTTTCTTGTGAGCGGTCCAAATCTTTTTCCCATTACGATTGTATAAACTGATGAACTTTCCCATGTGCGTTACTTTCAACATTATGTTTTTCTTCTAGAAATGAGATCACAAAAATAAAATTATTCATAAAATAATTGTAAGTAAACTAATTTGGAACTTTCAATATGAAACTTTCTGCAAATATTCTATTAACATCCACTAACACTAATACGTTATTTTCATAAAAACAATTTCAAAGTTCTCTTAAAAATCATAGTTTCATGGTGCCTATTCTCTTGTACTCCGTCTTTACAAGCACAATTAATAGACCAATAAACTTAATAAACCAATAACGCAATAAACTATAATAATTAATGGCCTTGTTAAGAAAATAATTGTTCATTCTGTGATAAGGCTATGTTTTTTGCACAGTACTCTTAGATTTTGTAGTTTGAATTTCGAAGCAGTGCCCAAATTTACCCAGAAGTTTGGATGTGAAATAACCTGTAAACTTAACATAATAACCACCTCGGGTGAGTTAGGGCGTGTGTAGATTTTTTTTAAATCACAAATCCCGAATCCGCGACCAATAGCACCCATTCTCAGGGATTCACTTATGGATTTTTAGATGACCTATACCATAAGGTTTCAGGACCTGGTTGTTACGTAATCAAATATCAACCTAAAAATTAATTATTAAAGAAAGTGTGAATTATCACGTCATCAAATTATGACGTCATAAATCGTAAATTAGCTCTAACTCTATAATTTGTACTTGTCGAACTTTTTGTTAAATTTGGACCAAAGATGCATCTTAATGGTGCCAAACTCTTCAATGAAAAATATTTTGAAAATTTTGATGACGTCATCAAAAAATGCAGTCATCAAATTTTTCCAAAAATTCTTTTTCAAAAAGTTACATTTCAGTTAGATGGATCTTTGGTTCAGATTTGGGAAAGATTGGACATGTATTTTTAATATTATAGCGTTTATACGATTCATAACGTCACCAAATTCGATCAAATTACGACGACATGATTACAATTTTTTTAATTATAAATTTTTGGGGTGATATTTAATTACTTAACAACCCGGTTCATAAACTTCAAGGTATAGAGGTACTTTAGAGTCCCAAGTGGATCTCTGAATCTTGCTGCTATTGGTAGCGAAAACTTAGGGTAAACTGTTAGGTTTTTGAGACTTGCCCTAAGTCACTCAAGACTGTGACATATGTCAAAGATCATTTCAATTATTTACAGAAAATGTATCTTTGTAAACGAAGGATAAAACTTTTTAAGATGAATGATGTACAAATAAAAATATATACTAAGGATAAAAAACGTTTTCAGTTACTTACAGCTAAAAATTCATACATACATTTCAACATTTCAAGTAGTTGAAAATAAAAGAACGAAAGGGAAAAGTACAAAAAAGCAAAAAAGACTGCCCATTACAAGTAGGAACACATGAAAACAAGCGGGAAAGTGATATCTAGTTTACACTAGAGCAAGTAGTTCAGTTTACGAGTTTACGGATTGCAAACAAAGCTTAAAAATAGTTCAGTTTTCAAAATTTTCGGGTCATATTTTGGCATTATTTATTTCTGAGTAGGAGAAATTGGAAAATCTCAACTTACCCCCAGAAAGATCGAAATTTGGTCAAACTTGTCCCGGTAAGGGTCCGAGGGTCGAAAGTCGGGTGGCACCCCCCCTCGTCAGCTCGCAACCCTAGTACCCCCCGGGCTATATTTCCATCTCGAATTCAATAAGTGAAGTAACTAAAGTAAGTCTACTTACACTAAGTGCCCAAATTTAGGATAAAAAAGAATGAAATTCAGAGTTATTTTAGTAAATGTGAGAAGTAATATGGACCCTTTAGTAAAGTAAAGAAAAACAGGAAATCAAATAATACATGAATGCAAGAGTCGATGTGGACCTTGATACCCCCCTCATTTTGAAAAAACTTCAAAAATCCTTCCTTATGCAAAACAAAATATTTTAGTGCGATTTATTTTAAGGGAGGGGGTAGAACCGTCACAATGGCCATGCTAGTAATTTAGTCTCCCTTTGTAAACTATAAGTATATCATCTACGGACCCTCTAATACTGGTTATCACATCACGGTAAAAAATAGTGGCGACGTTATGTAAGCTATTTAAAAAATCATAATGTATAGAAAACCTCAAAAGTACTATAAAATAGAGACGTGATGAAAACTTGCTTCTCCTAAAAAATAGACGAAATGAAACATTTATAATCATTTTCAGAGGATATAAATGCTATAGAATTTAGAATCTTTGTTTTGTTCTGACCGTTTCTAAGGTAGTTGTTATGATTAAAAGAAAGAATGATTAATTTGAAAAAAAACAAAACATTATAGCTATCTTTAAAGACCTATTCAAGTTTTTGGTGACTTTGACCTCGATAATTTAATCTCCCGAGGATTCTATCTCAAATCTATATTAGGAGGCTAATGGACTTGGACCAACAAAATATTATAGCAAATTTGAAAACACTGCTACCTTAAGCCGGATACAAACGTATTACATCCTTTGCTTCAACGATGTTTCTACAAACAGGACACCTTTTGTCTTGTTCAAACCATTGACTAAGACATCTAAGAGATAAGATTTTAAAAGTAAGTATTATTATTTGAAGTTGATACGTCTGTTACAAATATTTTCCCCACATCTAACCAGGAAAAATTAGAGCCTTATTATTGAAAGGATCATTGAAAACAATTTTTATAGAGTCAAAAACTATTCATGGTTAATTATTCTCGATTTTGGATTAGATATCCTAATATTGTGGGCAATTGACATAATACAAAAAAGTGAGCATTAAAAATACTGCAGATATAAATTGTCAGAATAATGTTAAGAATTCTACCTACTTTCCACCTGCCATATGGCCACATTTCATAGCAAAGACTTTGCTGTGGGATTTTATTGAACGCATACAAATACAACATTCTGTTACCTAAAAAGTTTTATGATTGAAATTTAAAATATGAAACATAAAACAATATTTTGCTTTATGATTATATAATTATGTTTGTTAAAAGCTCGTGTATATTGCAGAATTAATCTTGGGGTAGGGAGACTCAATCCACTAAAAATGTCGAACATTTTTATCCAACATTTCTTTCCGGATTTGTCTTCTTTGTGATTGACCTTTGTCAAGGATACTTAAAAAGCTTTTTAAAAGCACTTTACTTAATTTTTATATGATTTATAGATCACAGTACTTTACATATTATACTGAAAATATCACAAATAAGTCATATTTACAATGAAGAGTTAGTCCGAGTTGTTCTGAGTTGTACCTAAAACAGATACGTTTTTGATATTTTTGATAGACTGTGTTGTTTTTTCACTTCTCAGTAACTAAAAGTGGCATCATCATTGAGCTTTGTTGATTCATTAAAGAGGTAAGATTGAATTTAAGATGGTTTCTAATAACTGATTTGAATATCTGGCTTATGCCACATTTCAAAACTCGAAACTCGGATTAACTCGATTTAACTCCGTTAACATAAATCTTTACGTCAGTGAGCCAATAAACCATTGTAAGTATAACTTTACAGTTTGATATAATTTGCGATCTTGCAGGCTTAACTTTGTTGTCTAGGATTTTAGTCTACTATTTCAAAGTTAAAATTTGGTTGATTTTTTGTCAAAGTTACAAAAGTGCGCAGCTACTTGATTACAAAAGTGTGCATCTCAAAATTACAAAAGTGTGCAGAAAAATTACAAGAGTGCGCAGAAATCAAAGAAATGCACAGAAAAATTACAAAAGTGCACAGAATACAAAACTGAGCATAAAACAACAAAACTGCACATAACAAAGGTGGTTTATGGAAAAGTACATAGTAATTACTCATAATCTTTCTTTATAAGTACAAAACATTAAAGCATCCCCCATCAGACGACCCTTTAAAATTTTACACCTAAAGACCACCAGCCAACCTGCTTGACTAGCCATACTTAACTTTATAAAATCCTCAAAACCCCACCTTAAAAATGGAAACAGTGCTACTAAGCATGTGCTTACTAATACCAGGCTAGGCATACGTGGGCATTTCTGAGATATTGCCGCCACAGCATCTTCTGACCTTTCCATAAAAAAAATACCTTTAATGAAGACTTTTTAATTTCATGGCATGCTTTGATGCTTTATAAAGATTTTTTCATCTTGATTTAAGAAAAATTTATTTCAAAAAAATATTTGGATACTGAAAGAAATTTCCAAAGTCTCAGAACCCACCACCACACCTGTAAATTTTGAACCCGGATTGCAAAGGGTTACCCCAAATTGTTTGAACTCCCACCTGACTAAAACGTTTTAAAAATCTCCAATCCCTTCAGCCTTCATCAAGTAAAGAGTGGAGAGAAAAGATACCTGATCATTTGTTTGTGTTGAATCTGAGCCAAGAAAAGTTAAATCCTGAAATGTAATAGACCAAAATTTGCTTGGGGAATACAGATGAAGAAAGACATACAGAAAGATACGCATATGCACTATGATAAAATAATAGCTATCGAAATACCTTTCACCTACAATTTGAATTTTTTTAAAAGTGCTTGTTTCCTTCTGCATTTCCATCTTGCTCTTCAAGCCTTCAAAATTATGTTCATAAAGTTTGCTCACTGTGAGTGTGCATTATCATTAGGAAGAAAAAATGATCCGAAGTATTATATCATCATTTAAACATCAATGAAGCATGATTGACCCCTAAAATCTTGTTTTTTGCAGATTTTTTTCCCAAAACTCGTGAGACACTCCCATGGGCAATCGTGTGGACCTTTTTTAACTATAAAAGTTATCCCACTATTTAAAGATCACGAGTCAGAGCATTTTAGATAGTAAATTGGTTAAGTATAAAGAGGCGGCACAGGAGAAAAGTTTTGTAATAAGATATGTACTCTTAGGTGCCAAATAAACGGGCGCCCCGCTTGTTAATTTTTCGATTTTTTTCCACCCCCACCCCCCCTGGACCCTATTAGGACCCCCCGTTTATTAATTTTTGAAAAAATTCCCAGCTACCAAAAGGAAAGTTCCTTGTTTTACTCTAAAAGCCTAAATTTAGTCTATTTTGACCCTTTTTAGGGTTTTTTTAAGGTCCATTTTCCAACCCCCCGGTAATTAGGTCCCCACCGTTTATTTAAATTGAAAATTTTTTCCAACCCCCCCCCCCCGTTTATTCGAACCTCCCCCGTTTATTTGGCACCTAAGAGTAGCCAAATTTCAAAAGATTAAAGTAATTTATAAAAAACCTCTTCTTGGTCGTCACTTTCTGATGTCTCTGGACTTAATACATCTTCTTCTGATGATACTTCAATAACCTATAGCAAATAATCATGTCACAATTTCATTTTTCAAAAGAAATAAAAAGAATTGATTGAAGAGGCACAGTTTCAGGACAAGAAACACTTTTACACTAATCTCCGTTGCTAATAAATGTATTGTCTGAAATATTGGGTTTTAAGTAGGCCTTTTTCAAAGTACTACAACAGTAAAAGGGAGCATAGTATGGTAGATTAAGTGACAATCTAAAGTTTTCCTTGTTTGAAAACATCATAAAGCACCTCTATCTGGACCATTAAAGAAACTGACATGTATTCATTGCACCATTTCCAAAAGGAATCTACTTTAAACCATAGTCACCCATCTGCACCGGATGCACCAGATGCAAGATCCAAAGTACACAGACAATAAAAAAATAACACAATTTATATACATGTTTCTTGCAACCTTACCACAATGCGACAAAGTATGTCTAGGTCATGTTGCACTATTTCAAGGTACAAAGTTAGAAGAGAAATTTATCTTAATAAGGATGTGCATTTAAAAGTAATATCTTGAATTCAAATATCCATAAAAAATAATACTTTGATTTAAATCAGATTGAAAATACTTTTCGGGGAAAAATAATTATTTTATAAAGCGATTGCATTTTTTTAAACAATAATTAATGTTATGTCCATATGCAAGTGCCCTCTATCACAGACTACCCAATCACGCTTTCATATGGACTTTTAATGATAGGTAGTATAGAATGTGACAAAAATACCTCTGGTTCCGGAGTAGCCTGAACTGGCTGGAAAATGGTTTGGCTCATCTCCTTTTCAAAAGAAACATTTAAGTATTTGTAATAAACTTGTCAAATATATCTTGAAACAAAAATTAATTAATCAAGTATGTAAGCAGGTAATGCACAGGTTTAAAATATAACAGAAAAATTAAAATTGTAACTTGAAGGATAAGTTACTTTACCTCATCAGTTTCGATTTCTTCTGTTTCATCTGTTTCAATTTCAATCGTTTCATTTGTACTGGTCTCAACTTGTTCATTAATCTAAGTAGAAAAACAAATAAGAAACAATTTTTTAAAAATAAACTTGCTATTACCATCTATGCTGATTGGTCCGCACTCGTGTTCTATTTAAGGCTTTCTTTCTTGGATTAACTTTACATGGTTATAGATTTTTAAAACACTCACTCCATTCTCGATCTCTTCTAGAGTGAACTCTGACGCATCCAATTCTTCTAAGGTAATATTCATCTAATGTAAAAAATAAAAATGGCAATAAAGTTATTGTTCTTATTAACGGACTTCAAAAGCGTGTTCCTAGGATATCCCTCCTAACCATTTACAAATTTTTAATTACCAAATCTTGATATGCTGCAATTATTATATAATGATCTTATGCCTCGGGAAAGAAAACTTGGCCTTGAATGTCTTGCTGACAGATGCCTTGCTAGAAGAATAATATTCTTCAATAAAGTCATGATTAGCTTTGCAGAATTTTGCCGATACGGGTGTACCTATCTGCAAAATTAAATCCCTAATGGAAATCAAAAAGCAACTTTTCAAATGTTTATTGACATCAAAATAACACTTAAAGTTAAATGTGTTTTCAACAACCAGTATGCATAGTTTGGCAACAAAAAGCTACACAACAACTGAAAATTATCATCTCCAAATTGTTTTCACTTTATTAAAATCAAGTCAATGCAAAACTGTTGATATTGAAATTAACCCCATTACATTATATATAAAATAACATTTACAAACCACGTTTGAATTATTATGTTCTCTTGGAAATTCTTCAAATTCGCTATTTTCGAGGTCCTCTAATGTAATTTCTTCCATATTTTTAGTTTTTATCTAAAAGTACGAGAATAGTCAAAGCACCTTTTCAATTTGTACGAGTAAATCATTCAAATCATTATTTCCTGCTAATTGAAGTATATACAGATATACTGTACAGCCTCACATTCCAAATGATGTAAGATAATTTGAATTTGAAAAAATTAAAAATATATATTCCTTGACATTGAATTGGGGGGGGTATTCAGGCAAAAATTGGTGCTGGGTATGTGCGGACGATAAGGGTCAGTTTTTTCCCCTTTCAAAATCTCTCTAAGGGTTGGAAAAATCAAAAAATTCAATGTAGTATCTCTCTAGGGTCAGGAAAATTCACAATTTTCAGGAATTTTTTGGATTTCGCTCGAGAGAAAAATTTGTAAAAAAGTCTATCGAAAGGGTAGGACTTTTTTCAAAAATGGAAGAACAATTTTCAAAAAAGTCTCTTTAAAGGGTCACCTTTTCAGCACCATATTACAGAAATAAAACCCTAATACCGTGAGATTGGGTAACATGCATAAGTGAAGGCTAACATACATAGCCCTCAAATGAATGACCTAGCTTGTCATTAAGATACAAAGTTAAATCAAAACAAAAATGGTAGAGTAGAGCTGCAAGCGGAGCTGCGTAGTTGTATTTTAATGACCAGCCAGGTCATTCATTTGAGGGCTATGCATGTTAGACTCAACTGATGCAAGTTACCCAATCTCACGGTACTTTATTGCACATCACGTGAGAGGACTTGCAGCTTTATCGCATGCTAATTTGTAAGAAAGTAAGCATTGTAATTTGAACATATCTTATATATAGGTAATATCTAATCTCCCGCCTGTTTTACTTGCATTTACTGAAGTATGGTGTAATTCAGTGGCGGCCTGGCAGGGGGTGCAGGGTGTGCAGTGCACCACCCAGAAGGATCTGAGAGGGGCGCCAAAAGAGCTTTTTAAGGGGGCGCCAAAATTTTGTTGATGTTTAATTGGGCAATTTGGCGCACTTCGGCACGTTTATAACGCCTTCTATGAGTACAATGTTAATTTATTTTTCCTTCTTGCATCCTTTCTCTTGAATTTTTTCAAAACTTCGATCAATATTGAATCAGAAGTAAGAGAAGTGCTGTGTATACACCAGGGGTTAAAGAGAAAGCTCACCCCCAAAATGAGAGATTGCCAAAATGATCAAAACTTGTTGATTCTCGCTGTGTTTTTTTTGGTCTTATACTGACCAGGTAACTGCAATTTTGGACATTTTCTACAGACACCACCACCCTTGCAGTTATTCCATAATGTACTAACTGATTTTACCCTCAAAATTGGTGTATACCACCCCCAAAAATGCCAAATTTGGCTATTTTTTCACTGAATTCCTCATTTTTGATACCATTTTACTGGGTACGTCTTATTAACGACCGTTCAAGAGTTAAATATCTCAATCATTTTCCAAGTTTGTTAAAATATCTTTCATGCCTTGATTGACAGATTGAAGAAAAAATTTTGTGATTTTTTTTTTACTTTTGAAAAAAATGTTTTGAATTTTTTTGCTTCCGGAATTTTTAAAAACCTAAAATTTTAAGTGAAAAATTGAAAAATGTGCTCACTTAGTACACCATATCCTACCAAAATCGACAATTTTGGGCTTAGGCACCACCAAAGTTGCAGTTAGTCCACTGGTGGAGTAACTGTTTTCCCAAATTTTGGTTTATATACCACCACGGTAGTAATTGTCATAGTGTTTATATAATAACTGCTTGACCCCCCCCTGTACTGACTAACTTTCTCCGTTTTAGAAGATCTTTTAAGCTGTTTGACCTTTCTTACACCAAAATTTTTTGCCTGCGGCGCAAAAATTCAAAGGAACCCTTCCTCCCAACTTTACATTTTTAAGCCTATTTCAGCCATTTATCTTTAATAGAGAGTACAGTAACACCAGTGGCGCAAAAGTTTAAAGATTATCAGGTAATTTTTCTGATCAGAGTTTTAGAATGCAAAAATATAGACTAAATCGACTTACTAGGTATAAAATTTCCATTTCAAAGATTAGGGGCGTTACTTTCAACCAGTCACTCACTGCTCTTACAGTTTAGTATTTTCACTTAATGGTGGAGGGCGCAAATAAGGACAAAAATACCAGGGGCGCCAATTTCATAGTTTGCACCACCAAGAAAATTAAGCCAGGCCGCTACTGGTGTAATTAGATATGCAAGACAATCACGTTAGCCTAAAGAAATGATTAGACTGTGAATAAGACTCACTTCAAAGTGAGGACAAGAAAAGAATACCTATGTAGTTGTTTGGGAGAACAGGAAGGTCTTTTGAATAACTAATTACTCCAGCAGAAATCTTTTTAATGATAACAAGATATAAGGCGCATATGATCTCTGAAGATATCGTTTGCAAGCTTTTCGATATTTAATTGACACGGATGTGGAGCAAGATTGATCAGAAAGTGGAAAGGAAAACATTGTTTGCTTATATCAGCACAATAACAACGACGGACGAAAAATGTAATAGGCTAGTGAAAATACGAAATTTGATTGGTCGAAACTCACTAGCCTGTTAAATTTTCGTTCGTCGTCGTGATTTTACCGATCAGCCGATTTACTTAACCTCACTAATATGACAATAGGCAGACACAGCCGCCTTATTTATATGAAATGAAATATTTGTCTGGAACACTTATGTAAAAATAAAACCTTTAAATGATTAATACTTACTGCTTTTTCATAAAATGTTTGATTGTTTGATCATAAAAACGCCAAGATCACCACATTCGCTCCCTGTCTGTCAGTCTCTGCTCGTCTCTGTGTCGACTTTTGAGATTTCCAAAGATTTCTACATAATACGGTGGCCCATATTTGCCAGATCACCTTATTCCGGAACCTCGTTTTTCATAATTTTTCTCTGACGTCAATCACAGTAACGTAAATAAAGCCTGGGATACACGGGGACGAGGTTGAGTGTGCCCAACTTTTTGGATCTTGACCAGTCGGGGTACAACCAATGAAGTATAAGCCCGAAGGGCTAGAAGTCAATCTCCTTGGTTAGGATTTGAAGTCAACAAATCTTGAGCTGCTCACCTGGTTTTTACACAAATGACAGATTGAAACTAAAATTTACCTCTAAATTTCGAAAAAAATATCAACCGTAAACAAAGGAATTGCTAGATTCAATCTGTCGTCAAAAGGCTTCACCTTTTCTTGCCTGAGAAAGGTTAGAGATTGGTACAACCACCCTTGATTGAATGAAAAAGATTCTTTTAACTTGAAAAAGAGTTATTTTTTGTCTTTTAAGAAAAAGAGTTATTTTTTGTCTTTTAACTCTTAATTCTTTTAAAATCTTCGATTTATTTTCCTTCTTTGAATTCTTGAGTTTTTTCTTTCTTTCTTCAACAAGAGGAAAGTTCTCATCAATTTTTTCAAGCTTAGGAAAAATTGAGTTAAAAAATGAGAAATTACTTGAAAACTTAATTAAAAGAAGGAAAAAAACCGAGTAAAAATATCAAAAAAGCTCGAAATTTCAAAGCCGTTTCTTTGTAACTCGTCGTTTCTTCAAACATTCTAAGAATTTCAGAAATTAGAAACAGAGACCCGTAATCATCGAGTTAAAAAAACTTTGAGTAGCAATATTTCAACTAAGCTAAATTATGACGTCATATAAAGTGCAAATCATGACGTCAGTCGAGTTGGAATTACTTGAGGTGTGCAAACCTTCGCAGCGATAAAAACTTTCGAGAGGTCGAAAATTCGCGAAGTTTACGACATTTATTTTCGCGAATTTGAGGAAAAAGTCTTTTTCGAGAGCATGAAGTTTCGCAAATCGTTGAAAAAAAATTTAAACGAAAATTGGTTAAATTAAAGTTGTAATTTAAGGATGCACGACGATTTAATGATTTACGATACACGTTGCGCAAAAAGTATACTGATTATTCATCCTATTTAAACTTACAAGCAGTGCCATAATATATTGGTACTTTTGGCTAATTTTCCATTTTTCGAAAATTGAAGTTCGGTTCGAGCGAGAGTGTAAATTTTTAGGCCTTCAACTTGATTTCATCGATTATTTCGATATGGGAGGGATTTATTGGTTTTTAGGCTATTTCAAGCCCTACTGGACCATTTTTGAACTTTTGGGGATCCTCAGTCTTAAGTCTAGCGTTAAAACTCAGAGTTAAAACTCTACCCTTCGAACCTACTTTAGAGCACTTTTCAAAACACCCCGGTGAATTTCCCTTTTGTGCCAAGTATTTTGTGACTGATTGTATAAATTATATAACATTATTCTAAAACAATGGTATGGTAGTTATAATCTTTCTATTCATCTATCTTTTTTAATTTCATATTTATTACGATTTCGAAGTTTTATAAATGTTAAATATTTTCAAAGACAAAACGATTTCCTTTTTCACAAATTTTTAAGTTTACTTTAGCTATTTTCCTTCTCACAGACCTACTGGATACCCTTCTCACTCCAAAATTGTCCAAATAATTGTCCCCGATGGAAAATTATCCTCCAGTTTTTGTCCCCACTGAAAAAAATCGAATAGACCAATGATCCCCATCACTGCTTAATATTATACTTTTTTTCCCATCCCCACTGAATTTTCTGACTCGAAAACAAGTCGTTGAAATCCCCAGCCATGAAAAATATGAATGTGAATATCCTCAAGAATATCAATCCCCACCGAGTTTCAGTCCGTTCCTACCGGTCTATGAGAATGGGGGGGGGACGTACGAGTTTGACGGTGTGACGGTATTAACCCTTTTTTCTGTCGGTGTTTCGGTGTTTGAAGAAAAAGTGACGGTATTTCGGTGTCAAACATGCCATGCGGTATTTCAAGCTATTTCGAACAGGGTGTAAGAGGCTTCTAATTAAAAATAAAAATAAAAAACGTTTGCTTGGGAAAACGGTATTCTGAAATCAGACGGTGACGGTATTTGCCCTAATTTTTTGTCATTATGCCGGTATTTGAACCTTTACAAACTGGTGTAACGGTGTTATTATTTTTTTAGTTTTCGGGATTCCGGGATTCAGCAAAATTTTGACGGGGAAACGGTATTTCGATCCCCTTCAACCCCCCCTATGAACAGAGCATTGCATAATTTAATTTTTTGAAAGATTTTCTTCCTTACATGTCCAGCAGTATGGACGTTTGTACGAGAAAGATCTTCTATATGTCGCTTTTATTGATAAATATAAAAAGAAAAAAAAAAACAATTTTTCAAAAATGAAATCCAATCAACGGTTGATCCAATTTGAACATTGAAGATAATTTTAGGTTATCGGGAGTTTAACTGCTGTCTCCAGCAAATGGGTGAAACGGGGGTGAAACACAGGGTTATGAGTTTTACTTTAATGTTTCATCCCTCAAAGCCACCATTTTCAATGAACCTTTTTATTGATAAACATTGCAGTTTTTTTAAAGTTTTTTTGTGACTGTTAGGGGGGCTGAAATTAGATATTGCGATTTTTACAACCCTTACAGAAACTTTGAAAGTTCAAAAAAGGCACCCTTCTTAAGGGTGGCACATACCACTCGTACCCTCCCTTTACCTAAAAGTATTTGTTACACTTAACACCGTTCTTAATACCTTTTGGCCATCAAAGTATTGCAATCTTATAGTTTGTTCTTATAAAAAACGTGTAGTAGGGTGGAGTTTGAAAAAGTATGTAAAAGATTTGGCGCCTTCAGGAATTTCTTCTGAATATTCTACTTTCGTACTTTCACACGTTTTTCACAATCATTTTTCAAATTTAAGGTGGCCATCCACTGAGTTTGAAAATAGTGATACTTTTTTGGTGGTTTTTTATTTTTTTGGCTTAAAGTCAAGTATAACTTCTCTGGAACAACCACTGAAAATTTCAATTCATAAAAGTAAAGAATAAGCAAAAAATTTTAGGTTTTAAAATACCTACCTTTAAGCTTTTAATGCTTCGCCCATGGACGCCCTGTTTCCCGCCCGTTAGTAAAACAACAATACTACCTTCTTTAGCTGCTCAAACGGCTTGAAAATCTTTACGGGTCGTCTTCAAGTCGCTAAAAACATTTCTAGAAGGTTTGAAGTCGCTTGGTGTACCCATATTCAGTTTTCAAACTTTGTAAACAATGACCGCCCTCGAATTTTAAAGATGGTTTTTGGACAATTTTGGTGGATGAAGCTCACTGACTTTTGCTGAGTGTTTCATCCACATTTGTTGCTGTAAATGATGTTTTATCGTTCTCTTATTACACAAGGAGGTTTGTAAAACTCTAAGGAATATTTAATCATGATGTAACTTGTGATTTCTTTTGATTAAGAGCACGGTCGGTTGTTGTGTAGTGCGCCAAAGGTACGTAGAACTTTTGTTTGCTTGTTTATTCTTTTTTGGGTGCTATTGTAATGTTTTTTTGCCAGGAATCTCTTAGAAAACAACACAATCATCTTCAAATTACTTTTTCAACTGTGTGGGATTAGATTTTGGCGGTTTCATTATGCTTTCAGCGATGGCATGAAAGTGAAAGTGAAAGTGCCCTGTAACACAATAATGAGTCTTCAGTTCCAGAGCTTTTTGAATGAATATTTTAACTTAATTGATTTAGTTTTTAATCCCTGCTGATAGGAATAGTCCAAAATAGTCTTACAATAAATGTGGGCATTGTTATTTACATTTCGGGGTGGTTTTCGTGGTGAAAATGAGTTTTGCGGTCTTTTTTCAAAGTTTTGCGGTTTTCTGGAAATGATCAAAATGTCACTCAAATTGGCCAAAATTTTCACTGTAAATAGTTTTAAATCCTTATTTCCTTTGAAATAATGTAGAAAACTCCCTTATAGGCTCAAATCATAAAAAATCCCTATTGAAAACTATAATCTTTTCATTTAACCGCAATTTATATTTTAAAAGCACGATTTCTCAAAACGCAAATCTGGGGGTTCCCAATCACTGTGGCGGAAAAATCTCAGGATCTAGTTGTCCGATTGGTCTGATTTTTTCAGGGTATTTGCACATCTATGAGGGCTGTGGAATGAGCGAAGGATTTTTCAGATTTCACTAATTCCAGATCTCATATTTTGAAAAAACTGTTTTTTTGGCTTTTACCCCCGGATTTTGGATTTTTCAAAAAAAAATTTCGCTCATTCCATTCTTTGTCCAAAAGTGCCTCTACATACCAAAAATCATTAACCAAGTATTTGTAGTTTTCTCTAAAACGTTGACACAAGATTATTTTGATTTTTCTGAAAAGTCGTACCAAACCCCCGTCTTCCAATTTTTTTTTTTTAATTTTTTTTTTAATATTAACTTTAGGTCATAAATAACAATACCTGGAAGTTTCAAGCCCATATCATTTTTAGTTATTGAGTAATCAACATTTAAAGTTAAAAGGTCGATTTTTAAATTTCCAGTGGATGGCCACCTTAAAAGAGCACGTGTGTTTTCTGACGTGTTTACGTCTCTTTTAGTGTCCACGAACTCTAGATTCGTAAAGCAGCGGTTTATCCGAGCAGTAAACAAAATTGTCTATCAATACCACGTGAGTTCTATGACTGTTAGTTTTTAGTTATTGTGCAAACTATTTGGGTGAAGCATCAAATATTTACGCGTGTATTAATTGACTAACGGATTTTGAATTTAAATTTTCAAGAATGGCTGAACGTGAGGATAGATCGAAGCAGATTGATTGGGAAATCGTCCCTAACAAACTACGCGAGGTAGGCTTTACTGTCACCCAATTCACCCCCGTCCTACTACGGTAGATGAACTTGCTGTCTCTATTCAATTTTTTACAACTACAAGAATACTCGAAAATATTTTTTATCACTTTTCTGATGTGATATGAAAAATGTGTCTGATAGTGATATAGTGATATGAAATGGTTAGACTTCTGTAAAAATAAAAACTTAAAGTAATTTCACGATCGAAACTCTGTAGCATTTAATGGCTTTAATCTATACCTTACATAGAGAGATTTTCATGACTTTTTTCCACTAGGCTCTACTTTTTATCTAGTATTACCAGATGCAGCCAGATGTAAAATTTTTATCCGAAACGATTTGATGCTCTAAGGGTTGGGAAAATTTCCAAGTTGCTACATAATTAGTTGGCTCTTTTATTCAGCGCTTTAAGGGTAGTGGGCGTGCGCCGCCGCCAAATGAATTTCAGATGACCGTCGTTTTGCAGAAGATTCTAATTTCACTTCTACTCTAAGTGAGCGCACCTCGGAAAGTTAGGCGGTTTCATCCGTCCGTAACGCAAACACAAGATTTTCCGTACAAACCTCGTCCCCTGTGTATTATCAGCTTTTTGATGCTTACTGATAGCGATGGTATTCTCTGGCGTCCATAAGTAACGTAAATAAAGCCCTGGAATACAAACGGCGAGGGGACGAGGTTTGTTGACAAAACCCTTTCCAATATATCCTAATGTTGGCTATATCCCGGGAAAAATAGCGGAAAGATTTCGGAAAAGTGACAAGAATCTTAGTGCGGAAAACGGCTGGCTGCTTGTATTTTTTGCAATAATTCAGACTCAGTACCCCCTGAATTAAATTGTATCTTGGTTTTATGATGGCTGTTATATCAGGTTATATCAATGGCTGTCACTTTATTTTTGCTTTAAATTGCTTCTATTATCTGGAAGGAACTCTTTGCCATGATTCAATCGAGCATACTTTGGTTGGTGGTGTGGTAGTAATTTGGGAAAGATAACGTATTCTTCATGGTAGCTATGGCTATATCCTATATCACGCCCGGTTTGGTTTAGACTTTTCAATGTATCTCCAGAACTAATTGACTGGTTATTATGTTGATTTCAGTACAAGTGTTTTATCACCTTGATGCTCTTGATTTTACATTGTATTGATGCACACCAGTTTTATTTCAACGAAAGGAACCCTTTTTCATTATCCCAGGCGTAGTTAATCGATACAATCGATAATCTTGAGTAATCGATAAATAATCGATAAGTATTCGATGGATTAGATATCGATTAACCGATAGAATAGTTAGGTAATCGATACTAAAGATTTTTTCAAAGCTCGATTATTTATCGATCAATTTTGTCATCAATTGTTTATCGATTATAGATCGATTATACTTCGATTAAGTTAAGTATCGATTAAAAATCGATCGGCTATTGATCACAGCTGTTGGTCACGATCGATATATAATCGATAACGATACGTGAGCGAAGATAAGTAAATAATTGATAAGTAATCAATGCACGAACGATAAGTAATCGTCGATTGTTAACAATCAATACATGATTGATAAGTAATCGATAGGTTGTATGTAGTCGATATGTGATCGATACCGTGAGATTGGGTAACTTGCATCATAGGAGGCTAACATGCATAGACCTCAAATGAAAGACCTGGCTGGTCATTAAAATACAACTACGCAGCTCCGCTCGCAACTCTACTCTACCATTTTTGTTTTGATTTAACTTTGTATTTTAATGACCAGCCAGGTCTTTGTTTGAGGGCTATGCATGTTAGCCTCCACTGATGCAAGTTACCCAATCTCACGGTAAGTAATTGATAGCTTGGAAATAATCGATCGCTGATCGATACTCAAGATTTTTTGAAGGTGTGATTACCTATCGATTCTATCGGTTAATCGATATATAATCCATCGATTACTTATCGATTATTTATCGATTACTCAAGATTATCGATAATATCGATTAACTACGTCTGGTATTATCATATACTTCTTGCAGATCTTGTGGAGCTTTAGGGAGATTAAACTTATTTTTCATTTTTCATTTGAAATTATGGACTGTATAGACTTTTTTGTCTTTCCATCCGCCATACCGTAACTTGGTCTTGGTCTAATGTTGACATCCCTCGTCCAAATTCGACACTCTTTTCTAGAGCTGAAAAATTAAAAAAAGGTCGAATTTTAGATTCCAACTTTCATATTATTCCCATCTCTAAAGAAGCGTGTTGAAATTAATTAGAAGACGGATGTCGAGATTAGACCAACTTACGGTATTGAATTGCGTATGGGCAAAGAATGCATTGGAAATATGCAAAACCTATGCAAAAAGAAAGTATTTTTAATATAAAACATAAGTGCATAATTGGCATTATATTAAAGTGCAATCTTGTAGAAGAAAGATCAATTTATTTGCTTCTTTCCCCCAAAACTAAAAATAATTATATTCGCTCATCTCTTAGAACAAGGACTTCAAAAAACCATAACATTAGACACATAAACTGTTTGAAGCTGAAAAATAAGCAAAAAATTACCAGCGAAGGTACAAAAATAATCCTTATTCAGGCTGATGGTAAATTATTCTCCTGGGAATAGAACTACCAAATGATCAAATATCATTTCCCTCAAGAAGGGTGTCAAAATTAGAAGAGTAGTGTCGACATTAGACCAACTTAAGGTACTTTATAGACGAATGGAGGTACGGATGCCCCCTTATAAAGGCCATTAGTTGATGGTCCAATGTCAACATCCCTCTTCAAAAAACTCGGTTTGACAAAGTTCAACAACAAGAAAAGTTTGACAAAATTCAAATCAATTCTATCGTCAAAAATACAGCATATATTCTAAAACTTCAGTTTTTCTTGTCCTGAAAAAGGTTAAAGATTCCTAAGATGGGCTTATACTTTTTAAAAGTACAGGTTAAAAAATCACGAAATTTACATTAAAATTGCCTTGTGAAAAACTATTTCTTAAAATCGATAAAAACAGTCACTCTTATTGCATTTAAAAAGGTATCAAAGGATGAAAATATATGATTAAAGATTTGATATTTACTGTATTACAATTTGGAGGTTTTACAGATTTCCAATTATTTTGAGAATTTTTCGCGAGCGTAAACTTTCGCAAATACCTACCTATTCTCAAATATATACCTATTTGGTACAAAGCAAAAGGTCTATTTATTAATGACCTTTGCACTATTAATATAATGACCCAATGACCAGGGTCTGGTGCACTTAGGCAATTGGACGTGTTCATTAAAACACACTACTAAACTTTTTCTTAGGTACTGTAACTCAACATTGCATATCTTATGACATTTGATTATTTTGTGACAATCAAAAAACATCTGGGGATGAAAAGTATACCTATGCAATACTGAAAACTGGGACTTCTAGCCCATTTTTAAGAGACAAAAAAGCTGCTCAAGAAAATGGAAAACGAGTACACACCCTCAAAAAGACTCATTTTCTTTAATTTATGATGTTACTTTTCTTGCTTAATTTGTTTTCTGTAATCTGCAGGGACCACTAAACAATTTGAGATATAAAAAAAAATAAGTCTTATTATACCCTAAAAATAGTAAGTAATTGTATTAACAGTCCACTGTGAACTTTTTATCATATTTCTTGTTTTAGCCTTATTTTTTATTCCGGAAAAACAATCACTTCTATCTTATATACCTAAAGAATATCCTTGAAAAATTTTATTGACCTGTGACAATTTGAGCCAAAGTTCTAATTTTGGAATTCTTCCATGATTGATTTAGTAGTGCGTTTTAATGAACATGTCAAATTGGAGGGTACTTGGGCAATTGAAGGGTATGGGTATGTGTCGCCCTTAAAGGTACCTTTTTGGATTTCCAAATCCCATAAGATAATTTATCCTGTTTGTACTGGCTTAATGGAAAGTAATATGTTTCTATTTCAATCTATCTATTTGCATAAGCCTGAAAAAAGCTAACATCTTAAATGTATTCTGGAGTAATTTGGCTGGCCAGATCAATTTAGCCAGCATCTATATATGTATACTTCTTTTTCAAAAGAATCAGTTAATTTGCGTCAAGGCATTTGTGTTCTCATTTTTTACTATTTGAGCTTCAATTGTTCTTATTCTGTTCTTACAGTAATATATTTTTTTTAAGACAAAATGATATATATATTTCTTTTTATGTATAGAACATATAGGAATACATGTTTCTTTCCTTTAATTATCATTCATTTTTTAGTATAGTGTACGATTATAACTTTTGATAGACTTTTTAAGAAAAGTAGACAAAATATTATAAAAATTAGTAAATTTATAATTCTGAGCCTCCCTATTTGTAAAATGTTCTTTATATTTTGACCCTTTTTAGCCTCATTGTTCAAAATTGCTCTTACAAAAAGGGTATTCTAATCATTATTTTAACATAAATTGAGTGAATTTTTTTTCATATTATTTTTTTCCAAGTATATTATAAATACTATAAATATAGTTATAATTATAAATACACTATTTTTTTTGACAAAAATGATTCTATATTTAGGCAGATTTAGGATAACAAATAAAAATAATTGTCCTTTCATTATGCAAATAAACAGTAGTCTTTATATATTGATAGACATGACCAAAAGTTTGCAGTCCAGCCAATCATTCAAATAAGTTGATCATCACCCTAAGCTTGTTACTTGGCTCTAAAAATCCCTATTTAGTGTTCAAATACTTTTTAGACCTACCTTCAAATTAACCGTTGTATCTCTGTTTGCGTGTCCCTTCGTTCAATATTAGCTTTTCTGAAGTATAGGTGTATTTTTTTACCGTAATTACCATTTTTTCATATTTCATTAACATTCTTCCATTTTATATGAGCATTTCTTTACAGAAAAAGATATTTCTTGATGATGGCCAAAACTGAGCATGGTTTGATTTCCAAAGATTTCATTTTTTAACTTGTCTAAGACAGATTTCTTTAATTATATATAAAGTTCATTTTCTTCTATAAAATTGATAAATATGACCTTCCTCTTCTCTGCCAGGGTCAAGGGATGCTGGGTATGTACGTGCCAGACCTCCAAACCCCTTCTTAGAAAAATTTTCTTCAACTTTTGAAAAAAATCTTACCCTTAGAGAACCTTTTTTACAATTTTTCTCTCAAAATCAAAAAGATTTACTAAAAATCGTGAATTTCCTGACCCTTAGAGAGACTAATTTAAAACTTTCTGTTTTTTCCAACACTTAGAAAGACCTTTGTATGGTGAAAAACCCAACCCTCAAGGCATGTACGTACCCAGCACCCATTTTTCCCTACTTCTTTGTACTGATTACCAATGGAAAATACTTTTATAACATAATTGTTTTTACCTCATAGGTTTGTGAAATTTTGGCGAAGCAAAAGAAACAAGACAGGACATCTATACTAATGTGCCTTATGTCAGTTGCTTGTCTTTGCATTGGGCATTCTGTTGTCGACAACAACAATGGTATGTCATCTTTATGGCCTTTATGACCTATTTAAAAAAAATATTGTCTCTTGACAATGTGGGAAACTGTACATATTCTTGCCTTCTCTTACCCTTTGGACCTCTCAGTAAGGATTTGAAAAAAAAATTTTCAAGGAGCGTAACTTTCAGCTTTAATTTCACGTAATATACATTTTTTATTTTATTTCTGTTATTAGGATGGGAGGAGATTGGACCATTATGGTTCATTATTGTAATGGAATCAGGTATATTAAATTCTTGAAGTGATAAATCAGAATCATTACGCATAAAACCTAGTCTGTAGACACAGTCTTAGTCCTACCTAAAATCTTGTTGTTGTTAAAATTGTTTAAATTATTATATTTTTATCAATTTATTTGTCAGCACAGGTCAGGTTCTATATACAAAACTATATACAAACTATATACATTTCTTCATATGTATTGGCAGTAAAAACTGATGTGGACCTTTTTATCACAAAAAAATGTTTTTATTGAAAAGTAATCTTCACCTTGGAAATCTTGTCTAAGTGAGAAATTAAACATTTAAGAAAGCAAAGTGTTGTGATATTTTTACAGGTTTTACCTTTTATAAAAGAAATAAAACTATCTTAAAAAGAAGAAAGAGCACAATGATTTTTTTCTTTCCAAAATAAGCTGAGTCCTAATTACTATGCATCACACTTTTTTAAAGAGCATAATTTATCTTGTTCTAATTTGACCTATATTTTACTAATTAATTTACAAAATGAGCCCTGTACTTATAACGCAGGCTCGTGTGTATACCTGGGTTACATTAAAAACTTGAACACAAAATGTTGAATTTATATAATTTATAATGGCATCATGAACATTATAAACGCTTTGTAAACTTAAGCAATTTCATGGTTTCAGCCCACTTTTCAGGTGCCCCCATTGAAGCATGGTGTTAGGTCCCCTTGAGAAATTGCTTTGAATTGATGCTTTTTGTTCTTTTGTCATTCCTAAAATCTTAATTTTTGGGGTGGTAGCAACTGTAAATCAAAACAATCACATTAGAAAAATATAGCAAAAGATGGCGTGATGGGAAACAAAAGAAAAATTGGATGGGAAACTAGGTGCTGGGGTAAAAAAATTCAATAATTTGAAATATTTTGAAATACTTGATTTGGAAAATATAACCAGCCCCAAGTGCCTCCATCAAAACAGCTAGGTACCCTTAATGAATAGGTAACCCCAAAGAATTGCAAAACATTAGCCCCCTACTACTAACCTGGCCTAGGTGCCCTTCAGATTTCTGGGGGGAGGGGGGCTGAAACCATGAATTTCATATCCTTGATATTTTATGCAATATTTTAACTTATTGTTTTAGGTGGCGGAAAATCTATCGGGTACAATTATTTCAAGGCCATGATTCTGGACATATACAAAGTTGCGTTGGAAAAGATTTATGAGAATGAGAGTAATTTACCTGATATCCAGGATAGGAAAGTGTTGGTTCCAACTGACATTTCTTGGGTGAGTGATTCATCATAAAGAAAGGACAATTTTAATCATTTTGTGATATTTCTACGCTGGGCTTTTCCAGATAATTTCGATACACCTTCATGTACAAATTCTTTTTCTGGGAAGGCAAATAAAATGAAAAATACTTTCATTTTTCATAATGATTTGGTTTGATTTGATCTGAGATGGTAATAGCTTTCAAATCCTAGCTAGGTAGCCAGAGTTCCTAATCATAGCTTGTGGCACCATATATACACTTTGCAAGTGTATGTACCTTCCTTCCCTTCATCTATTGTATATGACTTGTAATTTAATGTGATAAATTTTTGCTAGGATTGAATTTTGCAATTGAGCTCATCTGCTAAATTTTAAAATTTTGTCGGGACTTAACTTTGCAGATGGCATCAAGAGGCAATATTATTTTCATTGTTTTTTACTACCAATACTTTTAGGAAAAATTTGGCAGCATCATTGCCCACAATGTTGGCAGGGTTATGGCAATATTAGACGAAGCTGTCAGTTTTTTCATTGGAAACAAAATGATGACCCAGCAATGGAACATCATTGATGGAAAAGAATTCCGAAGTTTTCTCAGTTTATTCGGCGGTGATGAAATTGAAAGGTGTACAGGTAAGTGATTTGTTAATGGAAATGTCTGTAATTTAAAAAAAGACTGCACAGTGAGCAGGTAGGTAGAAACAGTGGAACCCCCCCCCCATGTCCAGGGATTTCCCAAAAACCAATTGTTTCAGATTCTACATAGAATTTTCAACACATTAGGCCAAAAAATTTGGGTCTTTTTTCTGAAGTTTTGTCCATTTCAGTCTTTATTGAGCATCAAAAGAATTCAATTTAAATAACTTGGCTAATCAAAGAATAATAAATTTTAGTTTTGATGATTTAGAATTCCAAAAATATTCTTTGTAAATACATCAAATTATGATGATGTGATTCATTACAAACTTTTGAAAATTTTTGAAAAAATATTTTTGAATTGTAAATCTGCCTCCCTAGTCACAATTTAAAATTGATTGCATTATCAAAAGTCTAGTTATCGCCTTTTTAGATTATGACTTTATTGAAACCATATTGTTTTTTACAATATAGTTTAGTCTGTTAGACCAAAATATCATAACAATACTTCAGTTTGTGAAAAAAGCATGAAACTTGGCACAGACATGCACAATTGTATCCTGAACAAAAAAAATGACAGAGACACGTCTGAAAACCACGTGACTGCTGACAAATTTTTTGAAGGTATCTAAACCATCAAGTATTATATACCATTGGAAAAGAAATTCAATTCTGAACAACCTTTTTGCTTACAGCTTTTGCTGAAAAAGAAGCCAATAAAAGTTAGAAGCCTCTGAAGTTGACTTGTGACGTCATCAAAAATTTTCAAAAAACTTATAATTACAAACCACCAAGTATTATATACCGTTGGAAAGGAAATTTCATCCTGAATAACTTTTTTGCTCACAGTTTTTCAT
Source organism: Clytia hemisphaerica (assembly GCF_902728285.1). Classification (NCBI taxonomy): domain Eukaryota; kingdom Metazoa; phylum Cnidaria; class Hydrozoa; order Leptothecata; family Clytiidae; genus Clytia; species Clytia hemisphaerica. Next base: position 107,368 of record NW_027103779.1, read on the forward strand.
GAAATGTCAATAAAAGCTATTGAGTGTGTTTTGTAACATGGTTAAAATCGTAAAAATTTAGGGTGCAAAACTAATGGACGTCTAAAGACGAAAGACGATGCTTTTAAATGCATCTGTTTATGCTTTGTTGCTAAAATGTTAGAAAAACATTGCATTGCTGTAGAACAGAACAGATTAAAAGAAATTGCATTGCCTCAAAAAGTGTTTGCTGTTGTTTGGAAGGAACCAATTTGCACACGTGAAGTGTTATAGTATTAGAATGTAATCTTGCTAGCAGCTACATATAAATTCTTTAGCGTTAATTTTTATTTCTGCTATTCATTTAGCTTTTTGAAATAGTAGAAAATAATGTAGAAGGTATAAGATATCAAAATGAGCCAATTTGAGCTAGTGGAACCAAAAGTCGATTTGGATGTTCTTGAAATAGTGCACCGCGCTGAATCTAAAAATAGATTTCATTTTTGATATAATCATTACCATCGATGTGTTTGTACGAGTTCCAATCCCATCAACCTTTGCGTTAATCTCTTTTGCACGTTAATTGCATCATTTGACAAGATATATAACAACTTGCACGTATCTTTAATTGAGCCGCATTGAATTGTGGGATTGCAACTCGTACAAATGTCAAAAATAAGTGAGAAGTAATAATTATGACGTATGCGTTGCGGAGCGCTATTGATTGGAAGCTTTGTGTGATTTGTCAAAAAATTCAAAAGGAAGAAGTGGTTAACTCTTTCAGTACGGCCCAGCAAGAAATCGTTCATATATGAACGATGACTCTTTTCCGTATATCTTTATAGCCGGACCTCATTGAACATTAGATTGTAAACACACTTTACACCAACTCCATAGCCTTATAGATTGTGTTTTACCTATCTTCAGGTGCTCAGTAAACCTCCATGAAGAAGAAGAAAGTCAATCTCAACCAACAAACACCACAACAAGCAGTGAAAATTATATCGCTAGTACGTCTAACGAACAAACAGTTGCTGATGATGTGTACAAAGAAAACATTCAGAGTGTGGTAAAAACTACTTCCACAAGGAGCAAGAGGGATGTTGTTGAAGAGAGAAAAACCTACCCAAAGAGACAGCGAAAACCACTTACTACTGAATATTTTGCTGCTACGAACCCGAATGACTCCGACGAATACTCTGATGTTTGCAGTCCCTCCTCGCCAGTCAAAAAGAAGAAAGTTGAGAAAGACATCACTACGAAGAAAGAGTTACCAAAAGTTACCAACCCAAAGAAAAATACACCCAAAGAACCTAAAGCTACTAACCCAAAGAGAAATACAGCCACAAAACCTAAACAACCTTGTGAACCACAAATCGAAAATTACAAATCATACGATGATGTCGATTCAAAATTGAATACCGTAAAAAACTTTGCACCTAGTAGAAATCCAGGTCCTCAATTAAATGGCAACCAACTGCGTGGCTTGAAAACTGCATTCGATTTTTTCAGTTTATTTTTTGACAAAAATATTATTTCCAAAATTGTAAGGCACACAAATGAATATGGCCACATGACTATCCACGGTAAATCTACGTACGCTGGAAAAGATGGGGAATGGGTAGAAACATCAAAGGAAGAAATTAAAACACTAATTGCCCTTCTGGTGTATCAAGGATTAGTAAAAGTTAGCACTCTAAAATCCTATTGGAGTACAAAGTCACTATATCATGGACTTTGGGCGCGGATAATGATGGGACGTGATCGTTTTAACGCACTCATGTCAATGATCCATATTGTTGACCCGGCAACTGAAAATAAAGCAGATAAATTGCGCAAAGTCTCTGGATTTGCAGACCTCATCAAGGAGAAATGTAAGGAACTATACCACCCCTATAAGAATGTTGCTATAGACGAGAGGTTTGTGAAAAGCAAGCACCGGTCAGGTATCCGTCAGTATATCAAAAACAAACCCGTTAAGTTTGGTTTGAAGCTTTGGGTTTTGGCTGACAGTCGAAATGGTTACACGATTGACTTCAATGTCTATGCTGGGAAAAATGATAATGAACCAATTCATGAGAATGGTTTAGGTTATCATGTAGTTACAAAGTTGATGACCCCATTTTATGGGCAAGGGTATCACTTGTTCACAGATAATTTTTACAGCTCGTGTGACCTTTTTTCTGATTTATTTGATGAATCTATCTACTGCTGTGGTACTACAACTGAGAATAGAAAAGGCTTTCCTGTTTCTATGAAGGGAGGAAAATTTTGGATGAAGAAAAAACCTAGAGGAGATATGAGATGGTCCAGGGATAAACCTAATCTAGCTTTACAATGGAAAGACAATAAAGCGGTAACCATGCTTTCTACTATACACAACGCCAACGAGTTTGTCATGGTGAAACGAAAAGAAAAGGTAGAGGATAAATGGGAGTCAATTGATGTTAAGCAGCCAAAAGTTATATCAGAATACAATAGTTACATGAATGGGGTAGACAAATCAGATCAAATTTTGTCATCCAACAATCTTCTCAGGAAATGTTTGCGGTGGTGGAAAACATTATTTTTTCATCTTATTGACATCGCAATTGTGAATAGCTTCATTTTGTTCCAAGAATTACGAAAACAAGGCAAGCTTGGTGATGTAAAAAGGCCAAAAGACTATTCCTTGCTACATTTTAGAGAGGAGCTAGTAAGAAATATCTTGGGTATACCAGAATTTGCAGACCCGCCGATCTATAAATTGTTGACCCCCACAGAGCGTAAAGTCCCGATAACGCACATCCCTGACTTTACTTCATCGCGGAGAAATTGTCATTTATGTTATGAAAAAGACAAAAAAGAGTTTAAAGTTTCTTGTTTCTGTCCTGAATGCAAAATATATTTACATTGTAACCCCAAGACAAACTGTTTCGCTGAATGGCACCGTACTAAGTTTTGTGATTCACAATCCAATTAAGTTTACGGTAACAAATTTATGTTTTACGCTTTGTAATATTTCAGGCTATAATATTAGATCGAGTTAGATTTTTCTCATAAAATGTCACAGGAAGGTAGGTGACACTCTAAGAAACATTTTTCTAAGCAAAATCTAAGCTGTTTGCTAACTTTTTGAAAGAGTTATTTGAATTTTTATCCAATTTTGTTTGCATTTTGTCATGTTTTTCCGGATTTAAGCTACCATTTTGGATTTTATGACGTCATAAGTGAATTTTTTTTTGCATAATATGAAAGTTTATTCTATTACCTTTCAGAATATATATAGTTTTATTATGTTTAAAGCAACATTTCTGATAGTATTACTACTTTTATATTCATAGTCACTGTTTATATTTCACCTAAGTCTGCGGTAAAGAAGTTCAAATTTACGCTTTGTCACATTTCAGGCCATAATGGCGGATTGAGTCGGAATTGGTTCAAAAAACTTTACAGGAAGGTAGATGACACCCTTAGGAACATTTTTATAAGCAAGATCAAAGCTGTTTGACAACTTTTTGATAGGGCTATTTTGATTGTTATCAATTTTCTTTGCATTTTTTCATGTTTTTTCCGGATTTAAGCTACCATTTTGGATTTTATGACGTCATAAGTGAAAAATTTTTTGCATAATATGAAAGTTTATTCTATTACCTTTCAGAATATATATGGTTTTATTATGTTTAAAGCAACATTTCTGATAGTATTACTACTTTTAGAATCATAGTCACTGTTTATATTTCACCTAAGTCTGCGGTAAAGCAGTTCAAATTTACGCTTTGTCCCATTTCAGGCCATAATGGCGGATTGAGTCGGAATTGGTTCAAAAAATTTTACAGGAAGGTAGATGACACCCTTAGGAACATTTTTATAAGCAAAATCAAAGCTGTTTGCCAACTTTTTGACAGGGTTATTTTGATTTTTAGTAATTTGTTTCGTATTTTTCCATATTTTTTCAAGATTTCAGCTACCATTTTGAATTTTGTGACGTCATAAGTAAAATTTTTTTTTATAATATGAAAGTTCATTCTATTACCTTTCAGAATATATATGGTTTTACTATGTTTAAATGTATACTTTGGTCTTAATTTTTAATTATTTAGGTGTCTCTGAAAAAGGGGAAATTTCCCATAGTACTGAAAGAGACCAGTAAAAATGAGAGGTATGTTTTTTGCTGTCTAGGTACCAGTAAACTCTATTTACTTTGTCAGTAGATTTTCAACAGATTTTGATGTTTAGCAATAACGAGTGCTAGTTTTGATCCGCATTGATTTGTTTTTGTAAGAGGGTTGAGCACTGCAAGCCAAATAACGTTAGGAGTAACTTCTTAATGCTAAACATAAAAAGGATTAAGGATGGGAGAACAGTAGTTTGAATGTTTTTGAATTGCGTTCCTATAGCTATTTACCTTAAGAAAGAAATTTTGGTGGAAAAAAAATTTGGCAGATTTGGCGGATTTAGCCAAAATCTGCCAAATTAAGTTCCCGCTTCATTTACCGCATTCCCCAAATTTGTGCTATTTCAGGCCTTAAAACAGGTTTTTTTGCTTATTTGATATCGATTTTGGCCAAAAATATTCTGCAACCACAAAATTAAATTCCCTTCAAATTAAATTTTCCCAGGCATCCGCCAAATTAAATTCCCTCTGAAAAAACTTTTTCGGCCATCTGCCAAATTAAATTCCCGCCAAAAATTTCTTCCTTTAAGGTATACATTCTTCTGCTTTGATAAGGTGCGACAGAAAGAAAGATTTACTTTTACTTTATCGCTTAATTTGAAAGAGTTCGAAGAGAACACTAGTTCGTCTCGTAATATCGAAAGAATTGATCTCAAAAGAAGCAGTCATACATAAGTCATGCAATAGTCTCTACAATAAACAGAAGGAACACGTAAACAAAAAATTTCTGAAGCAAACAAAGAGCTAGACGAGCAAACACGATAAAGTTCGCCGTATGGTGTAAGAGCTAAGTGATTACGAATTAATGGTGAAATTCTGCTCAGGAGACATGATGCCAGCTGATGCGAAATCATTTAAAGTGCTTAATTGCCTTAACAATCAAAACAAAAAAACGAAAATTGAAGAGCAGAATCTTATCGAGGGTAAATTGTATCAGATTCTGGGCTGCCTTAGCGTTTGTTAAATGATAATTTGTGAATTAACGTACAATTATGTACAACGACAGATGCAGTGATGTCATCTGTATGGGTCCTCTGCACATCGAAATGATCTACATGGGTGTAAGGCAACTGGATTGAGTGCTCAGGGTAGGTAGAAGCACTGAAAAAGGCAAACGTGTCCGTACCAGGTCGTATCGAAAGTTTCCTATCCGGATCTAAAGTGAAAAGAACGCGGTACGCACATCAAATATCACCCGCTGCCTGATTGGGTGAGACTTGAAAGAAAGGCATTTGATCAACAAACTACAACTTCTTGCTTGTCAGAAAATGCTAACGCTCGTTTATGGTTTGGCCTGATCGATATGCAAGTTCTGTTATTCGATTAGCCTACGCGATGCGGACTTCACTTCATTCCTAAACAGTCTGAAACGTATATGTCAATGGATGTTTTCAATGGATCATACCCATTATGCCCGTTGGCTTCCAGTCTTCATCAATGATTTGGAAAAACTCAGGCAAGTTACGGCCTGTGCAAAAATTCGATAAATCGTGACGGCCAGTTGTTCCACCCCTTTTTATGGGAAAATCTTTCATTATTTTAACTCTTCATATTAGTACCTTTCCAAAAAGTCCTGGGCCAAAAATTCTGTTTCAGCCATTTTGGGAAATTTAAAGCAAAACACTTTTTGCTGACGTCAGCAAAAATTTGAAATACAAATATCTCCTGGAATATTTATTGAAATGAGCTAAAATTTTGTACGAAGGTAAGTTGGATAAATGTCTTTCATTTCCAAAAAAAAATTTTTCAAAAAATTGATGACGTCAGCAAAAATCAGCAATTTTCGTTTTTCCTAACAAAATGCTGACATCATCAATTTTTTGGAAATTCTGTTTTTGGAAATAAAAGTTATTTATAAACTCTACCTTCGTACCAAATTTCAGTTCATTTGGATAAATATTCCAGGAGTTATTAGCAATTTAAATTTTTGCTGACGTCAGCAAAACTTCTAACTTTCATTGGCTTTCTTTTCAGCAAAAGCTGTAAGAAGAAAAGTTGTTCAGAATTGAATTTCCTTTCCAATGGTATATAATACTTGATGGTTGGATACCTTCAAGAATTTTTCATGACGTCAGCAAAAAAGTGCTGACGTCAGCAGTCACGTGGTTTTCAGACGTGTCTCTGTCAATTTTTTTGTTCAGAATACAATTGTGCATGTCTGTGCCAAGTTTCATGCTTTTTTCACAAACTGAAGTATTATTGTGATAAGCCACTGGACTATAATGTCAAGAGCAATCTTTACCCGATATCTCTAAGGAATGTTCTAAATTTTGATCTAGCACTTTTCCGAATCCTCTCGTTAATACGCTTCTTTGAAGCTATATATTACTTGGTAAAATCGGTTGAAAGCAGTGCCTGTTAGGCAAAATATGTTTTGCACTTGCTCAACCTATGTGTATTATTCTGTACATCCAACACTCAGTTTTTTAATTGTGACTTATTTCTTCCTTTTTAGTCTCTGAGAGAGCAAACCATAAAATTAAGAGTTGCCATCTGTCATTTTGCGGTTTTGCCCAACCAATCGTTGCAAAAGCTGTCATTAGTGACACACATGGATCAATGACTGGGTTTCCCCAAAGGTAATAAAATAACAAATTTAAATGTATGCTTTAGTGCTGATTGTTTGTATTTTTGCACCTACCTGGTGGTCCTATAAATATTAACCTGTGTTTGTCCGTCCGACTATTACCAACTTTCCTCGGGATCGAATCATAGGAATTTTGTGATTTTTGGTACAAAGGTTCAAAATGGTGATTACCAAAATGTGTCAAAGCCCGACTTTTGAATAAAAAAAGTTTTGGGCCAATTTAGACCCAAAAAATGCTCAAAAATAGGGTTTTTTGGACTTTGTGAAAAATCTGTTCATTAGTTTTTCCTGACTTTTTATACAAAGACGTAAAATTTAACTGTGCTAAATATGAAAAAGTTCATTTTGCTTTTTTGTTCAACTTCAATTTTTAAATTATTCAGTTTTTGTTTCTACATTGCCTTCATTAAACTTTTATTATTCCTTTTATAAGCAGGTAGGTCCATATAAGTATTGCTTGTTTAGATTGTTATAAATACTCTTATCAGATAAGTTTAAATTTGAATTCTCGATTCGCAAAAATTGTCCCCACAAAGATCCTCTTAACCCTAAAGCCCCCCTTAAAATCTCAAGATTGACAAGTTCTATTACCTTAATATTTTGACCATTGGTAGATATGGGTAATTGAAGATGGTTTACAAAATTTTGGTTCGGCCACCTGTCTGGTTGGTATTTTACAGACCAGAATGTGAACTTGACCAACTGATTGATTCGTTCGATTTGACTGAAATTCGTTCCTGAAGGCTGATTTGTCAATTTAAAGAGACTATCAACAGAAAAAATTCCTTCACATGAGTATTTGGTACTTTGCACAAACTGGTCTTCTTTCATCAATACCTAACTAAATTTCAAGTCAATAGCATTTTCCAATCACAAGATACATATCCTAGGGCTACTTAGGCAAAAAAGGGCAACTTTTGGGGCCGGTTTGTAAAATACAAAATACCAACAGGGGGCAAAAAATTTACCCTCAGTCGAATTATACATGTCATGTGGAGTCGCCTCACAGAAAAGCTAGACGGAAATCCTATTTTCGGTATTTTTAAGATAAATATTTCAAAAAAATTTGTTTTGGTGCTCGAAGGTTTGAGGTTATAATGTTTTCACGATTTGCCCAGTACTTTTCACTGATCCAATGATAGACATTATGTTGACAGAGCCAGATTTCTATCCTTTCATTTTAGATTTTTGTGGTACTTTGCTCCTGAACACTTCTCATCTTACAATGATCTATTGCTCTACGATGATGAAAAAAGAACCTTGGATCAGTTCAGAGAAAATTTCAGTATGTATAATATCCCTGTATTTATTTTATAGCATAATTTTAAATGGATTAATAATTTGATCACCTTTTATTTCAAAACTTTTTAGTTGTAACATCTACTGTAGGTACAAAAATCGCAAGCTATAGAACTTTTAATATTATAAAAAGTTTTGATAAATTTAATTCCAGTTGGAAAAATGTCAGAAGCCTATGCCACAAAGGACCTTCGTTCCTCTGTAAACTGGCATAACAAAATGATCATTGTTGATCCATCGGTCCTCAAATTCTGCCTTTCTGATGAAGCTAAGGAATATCACATCCATAATTACGATTGGACTGAGTTTGAGATGATGTTCCCAAGTGGATATAGTTTCGTGAAAGGTACGATATTCAATATAATGTAGAAATATTGACTTTGAATGCACCAGATGCACTAAAGAATGTGACACAGTTTTTTCAATAGTCCAATTTTTTTAAGAGCCTGCAAGTGCATCAAACCTTTTTGAAACGCTTCTTTTTCATTTTTTTAATTATAAGCAACTCCAATTGAAAGGAAAGACCATCAATTTTATTTTATTTTATCAGGCCAATTCAACAAAGGACGTGGCATGATATTGAGGGCCTCTGCCCTAATAGAGATGCTGGTCAGGTCCTTTGACGAACGATCGTTGATACCCGATGAGGTCAATGAGGTTGTCGAGATATCAAAGACGTCGCTCATGATTGCATCGCAATATATTATTAGTAATTTGCTGTGAAGATTGGGCTGTTCCATTAAATTTCCATTCAAGGGGGTTTTAGAAATGTGCTGATATTTTCCCCTGACAAAAAAGCGAAATTTGCAAACGAGCCCTTGGAAAAATTCGTTTCATTTCTTAGGATTAGATGAACTGAAATCAGTCTTTTCCCCCGGAAATTTTAGAACAACCTTATTTACACCCTGGAAATATTTACAAATACTCCTTTATACCCCCATTCTTCTCGGATTACCCCCTGGAAATGTTCGTCCAACCCCCTGTATAGATATAACATTGTTTGATCGTAGAACATCATTAACATAGTTTCATCCTGGATGTTGAGTCCCCCCTTAAAACAGAAATCACCCCTTAACAATTCACCCCCCTTAAAGTCCTACCGATCACTTTGAGATGTCCCTTAAGATTTACTCCTCCTTGATTGATTTTCCCAGACTTTAATGTGTAATCTTAGGTTCCAAATAAACGCCCCTCCCCCTGCATGTTAATTTTTCGAACTTTTTTAAAGTCAAATTTAGAGTGCTTTTTAAATCAATCCAAACATAGATGTATTATCCATATATTCACATCTTTAATCAAAAGTTAAACAAACTTTTGAAATATTTGACTAAAAGTTAAGATTAGAACAAAATATTCAGAAGGCTTCCTCAGAAAAGCAGTACTGTACCATTTAATATCATTGATAGAAGCCAATGTATAAAAGTTTTTTGACAAGTCAAAAAGAGAGATTTTGTTGCTAGGTGCAGCTCCTAGGATCAGCATCAAAACCATCTTTTACTAACGAAGCTATTCTGCTAATGTTTCTTTCTTTAGTGAAAAAGTTTTTTATCATACTTTACTTTTCTAAATCACCAAATTTAAAACATTAGTATAAAATGATAAATCGCAGTCAGCTGCCTGACTAAAACAATATACCTGGTATAAAAATCAATACAATTAACTTCTCTGATATCGTTCTCTCAAACTCATAGCATTTGAGTGAAAATCCAGTTTTAATCCACATCGAACAGAAAAATATTTCACATCGATTGTGTTTTGAAAATTCGAATCACACAAGATTCGATTAATGAAAATGTAATTGGAGCCTTTGATGCAGTTTAGGATGGTATACACCAAGAAAAAGAGCACTTTTTCCCGCCAACCAAGTTCTTAGCTGAGCCTTTTGACTGTCTAAGATGGACAATTGTCTCAAAATCTTGAAAAAAGTGCTTTTTGACCAATTTTTCATAGAAAAGCAGCTGTAACTTTTGATGCATCAATTTTACGAACAGTTAGAAAATATTTCGAAAAAAAGCCCATTAAAACTTAGCACTTTTTATAAAAGTGGGTGATGCAAACGTCATTTATACAATTAAATTCTTAATTAATTTTAGGGATTTTAGTATAAAGCAATTTGTAAAGGCAATTCTTTAAAAGTGTAAAGGAACCTGAAACATAACTTTTTTGCTCAAATACCAAAATGAGTTCATTAATTTATATATTTTTGTACACAACGGGTATAACCTGATTGAAATTCAAGCCGTTACTAACAACCCTGCGGGGCCCAAGGTGCCGAGTATACACCCGGCACAGTAAAAAGCCGTTGGCATATGTTATTAATAAACAGTTGTTGATATTATTATTTAGCTACTACACTTAGAGCGCGGTCACACCAAAATATAAGTTTAGCTAATGCTAAAAAGGAATCACCATTTTTGCTTATTTTAAGCGGCGCGTCGGAAAACTTCAATCAACATTTCTAATAAGCCTAAAAATTTGTGCGGATAAAAATTCATTCATTCATTCATTCGAAATAAAAAGCCTCAACACAACTCTGTTTTTCTCTCGTGTGTGAATGTAATGGCGTGTGCAAAAAAATATGTGCACATCTTTTTAAAATTTTCAAAATTTGAAAAGTAAACACAAATCGCCATTTTCAATAGACCTATTTATTTAAACATAAAGGAATTCTTCTTAAACTACGATAAGACTAGCCTATACTAGACGTCACCCGCGTTTTTTTACGCAATTAACGTCTATTCCACTTTGCGACTTTTTCGAATGTTTTGAGCCCGGGTTTTCGGGCTCCAAACATTCGATTTTTTGACGTCACTTTTAACTTTCGAAGCTCGCAAAATAATCGAATTTGCGTCAAAGCAATTGAAAGGCTTCTATTTTTCGAAAATCGTCAAAGTGGAACTCACTAAGAAACGAGATTAAAAATCCCGGTTTTTAGTGAGGTGCTCGCTACGATAAGACTTGCTATCGAGCAAGTCTTATTTTTCGCTTATTAAAACAGGTGATTCCTCGAATTCAGGATTTTTTCTTCCATTTTTTCGAGCGGTCACATCAAAAAATAGATAAAAATATTTGTTGTTATGACAACAGCTATATAAGCGGAGGTAAATCATTTGGTGTGACCGCACTCTTAATAAAAAAACTTACAAAAATGAGATCGTTAGTTTATATATTTTTGTACACAACGGGTATAACCTGATTGAACTTCGAGCCGTTACTAACAACCCTGCCGGGCCCAAGGCGCCGAGTATACACCCGGCACAGTGACAAGCCGTTGGCATATGTAAATAATAGAGGCTTGCCTTCGTAGTGTTTGAAACTAGGTTTTTTTATGAGTATTACACTATTTCTTGTAAGGCTTAAATGATTGTTAAAATTGTTTTCATTTTCAGTACAAGTTTACAAAAAAAATTGTAAAGAGGTTCCGAAGGACCCACAGCCGGCCGAGGAGAACGATCAAGTTGTGATCATGAAACTTTTGGGCTAGGCTGGCTCCCTTCTGTCAGCGAAGATACTCCTGGAAAAGAAATCAGTTCTTCGCGCCAAAAGAGCAGGCGAACAACAGAAGCAGGCGCTGAGGCGGCTGCTAACTGCAATGGAGGAGGCTGGTCTGGGTAGGGTCCAAACCCTTCCAGGTCGATACCCCGTAAGTTGATCAATAAGCTTTTTTAACCTAATAGAAATATTTATTATATGATGTTTTCAGACCATAGTTTTTTTTAGCAATCAATTGTAATTGATTAAGGTCAATTTAACTGCAAACATGTTCTGTGTATGTTGTTTTCGTGTGTTTGGAAAAAAAGTACCCCTTTCTACTTTTTGTGTCAGTAGAAAGTTAAGTTAATTTTTTACTTCGACATCATTTGTCTATTCATTAAACAACATTCTTTAACAATTTTGCGAAACACTTGACAGGACTTTGTACTCGTAAAGGGGTGTTGCTATATACACATTGCCACTATAACAAACATATGTTTTTTATACTTTATACTATATTTTAGATCATCTACTTCCACAAGAAACGTCCAGAGGATTTGGAAGAACCCAACAAAGAAGCATTGCAGCGATTTGGTATTCCGTTCGCGGAATATGAAAGGAAGTTTTTCCTTCGTAATGACGAATCGTAAGTATTTTCTCTAGTTGACTTTTTTCCAAAACAAACCACAAACAAAACACTAAATAGTGCAAATTTTATCAATGAAGTTGGAAGTGAAGAAACTTTAGAGGAACTTCCCTTTGACAATGATTTAATTTTCACAATTTTCTATTCAAAGATCACAACACAGCACCGACTTTGCTAGGCATCAACGTCCCGCCGTCCAAGAACCAAACCCGGAAGTTTGAGAAGAAAGTAATAATTTACTTTTATTCTATTCTGCCTATTTGGAATCCATCTTCCAGACTTCTATATATGATACAAAAGTATTACTTGCTTTTTCAAATAAAGAAGTCCAAATATAAAAAAAAACATTAAGAAGACAAAGAAATAAAACTTTTCTACAGTTGTACAAGTTTATTACTTATCACTTGCAAAAAAGGATATTTCTTTTTTTTTTGCAAAAAAGGATATTTCTTTTTTTTTTTGCAAAAAAGGATATTTCTTCATTTTTCATCGTCATGTCAATCCTCTTTTGTTTTCCGCTTGTTAGTATTCTACTTACAAATGTCTTTCTAACTAAAATTGATAGGAAATTTTATAATCCTATCAAAACTTAGCGCCTAGTGTTTCACTGCAGAATTATATTGATAAGAACGATGAAATATAGTTTCTCAGCCAAGGTAAATTATCACTGAAATGCAGTAGAATTATTGCGGACTTTCTCTATCTGGAATAGAATAGATTAGAATAGAAGTTCCCTTGCGAGCACGAAATATAGAAAGATTCCTTTGTACATGATTCTTCGCAGGGTTGATAATGTTTCTAAATTCACCCGCCCTTTATCATTCCAGGTCATGTTGCGATGGAATACGATGAAACGTCTTGTAATTACAAAAATTGAAAGTCTTTTGATAATTTAAAATTATTATATTTAATGTACAGTAAACTTTTGATATTGACATTCACTGATCTTTTTGGTGGGGGACGTACGGTATTTCGGAATTGCGGAAATCGACCCTTTTTTTATGGCAATTTCGGAAATCAGGCAAAATTCCTTCGGTATTTTTGTATGCTGAAATTGTTTCGGTATCGGAAATCCATGAATTTTTGCTTCGAAATTTTGGAAATTTTATCAAAATTATTCGGCTTTTCGGAAATCGCAAACCTCGTACGCCCCCCGCCCTTTTTTGGAGCGTGAAATGATTTTATGTTTCCTTTTAACTTTTGTTTGTCACACTTACCAGCACTTGCTAATGAAAACGCTTGAAGAGAGCCAGTGAGAACAGTTTTGGTTAAATTTTGTTTAAAGAAATAAGTACATGAAGCCTCATATAAAATTTAGACACTCTAACAAAATATGTAATAAGTAGTTTGTCAAACTTGGAGAATTATTTTTTTTTTCTCGAAATTTCAAGACTGTTTTTCAACGAATTCAACATTGTTTGTCAATAAAAGTTCATCAGTAGATTTAATAATTTGAGATTGTACCGCCATCAGCTTTTTTGAACTACATGTAAATATTTTCCCTCGTTAGATTATTTTGGCTATCCATTTGTTTTAGGTTTGAGCTTATCCCTGTTACAGTTTTGTTTATGTATAATAGTAACCTTTCAGCGGTATTATTAATTGTGCAATCGTTTCCTTTGAAGGATAGTCTAAATCTTTGAAAAGATTAAATAAAGATACCTGTTTTTCTGGTTCGTATTTTATTTACTAGGAATAAAGTATACATATTTGTAGGACTTGTTTCATTTGCTTGTAACAATAAAAAATTCTGAACCTGTTTACTGGTTTACCGCACAATACTGTTTATTCCTTGAACCTTTCATAACATAAATATTCTTAACGTGTTCTTACTTTTTCAGACTTGACTTTTTACAAAAATGAGAAATGATCAATTTGAGAGTTTTGGACTTTTGAATGAACATTTGGATGTAAAATTACATTTCTTCCTCAAAGTTTAAATTCAAGTCTAACAAAGGAAGCAGCTTTTTTCTATTAACCAAATACAAAATGACTGTATTTTTATCAAATTCTGTGAAACACACCCTAGAGGTTATTCTGAGGATATTCTTACGATTTGGCCAATTTTCACCCTGATATTCTGATAGAAGATTTTCTTATAAAAAAAGCGTGTAATAATTAAATTTTCTAGATTTTCACCACAGAGTTCTATGTTCAAGACAAGAACGGAATCTGGTCTACAGGGGGTGTGTGGTCGGGTTGGGAGGAAGTCGGGCGTTATTTTTCTACCGTTCCAATTATTTTTCAAATTTTCCACCACATAGTTCTATACGGCTTTTCATAAATTATTGCGCAATACATGAAAACGAGGCAAGTGTTGTTCCGTCAAATCATAACAAACAAGATGGCGGACGAAAAGCTTGCAGATGTGCCTTCAGAGTCATCAACAAAGAAGAAAGCAAAGAAATATCACAAGCCTACACTTGGAAGACAATGTGCTGCATGGGGATGTGAAAATAAAGGGTTAAAAGAAGGTGAAGGAGGAGAAAGAGTTCCATCTGAATTGTCGTTTTTTACATTTCCTGAGGACAAAGATAGACTGTCTTTGTGGTGCAGTCGAATAAAAAGGGTGAATGGAAAAGACAATTTCAAGGTGACTAAAGCAACAACTCTTTGTGAGAAACACTTCCGTACTGAAGATATTCATCGACCTCCTGGAGGTACGCGTAAAAGGTTGAAAGATAAGAAAACTGTAGTACCTTATTTGACTGAAGAAGAAGCCTTCGAAGCCAGTTCCTCTAACCCTAACAAGCGGAAGAAACCGACTCTTCGCCCGTCTCCTCGGAAAAAGTATAGAGAGGTTGATCCAGAAATTGATGATGTTCACCCACCTGAACAAGAAGATGAAGAGAACATTGAAATTGACTGGCAAACAAAATATCATGAAGTCCACGAAGAAAACAGACTATTGAAACAGCAACTGAAAATGCAGACTGTCAAGAATAGTTTCATTGATCATGTAATGTCTAGTGACAAAAGCTGCAAGCACCACACAACATTCCCCACTGTGCACATCTTCAAATCTGTATTTTTTACACTGAACTCTGGGCATATGGGAGAGAATGTTGTATTGTATAACAACCAGGATGTAAAGGGTGTTTCAGAAGCTGGTAGACCCAGGACACTCTCTGCGTTTGAAAGTTTTCTCCTGACAATGGTCAGGCTCAGAGGAAACCATGATATTGAACATTTAAGTTTTCTCTTTGGTATATCAGAGGGATCTGTTTCCAACACAGTGCTTACTTGGATTAACTATATGTATGTCCAGTTTGGCTCAATTTGTATATGGCCAACACGGGCCCAAATAGATCAAGTCATGCCGAAATCAATGAAAGAAAAATTTCCAAAAACAAGATGTATTATTGATTGTGTTGAATTTAAAGTTGCTGTCCCATCATCATTAGTTGCACACAAATTGTTATACTCTGATTATAAGAGCCATACAACCGTGAAAGTTCTTGTTGGTATTGCACCAGGGGGTGGATTTACTTTTATTTCGTCTGCTTTTCCTGGCAGTATAACTGATAAAAACATTGTCGTGAAAAGTGGATTTTTATATCCTGAATTATGGGAGAGAGGTGATGCTATTATGGCAGACAGAGGATTTCTAATAGATGAATATTTGAAACCTCTTGGAATTGAACTTATAATGCCTTCTTTTTTAAGGGGTCGTGAACAACTTGAAGGTGGTGAAGTAGTGAACAGTCAGCAGATTGCGGCAGAAAGGATTCATGTGGAACGAATGATACAGAGACTTAAATGTTTCCACATTTTTGACAGAGTTATACCTGTGAATATGTTGGGCTCCTTGAACCAGATCATATCAGTATGTGGTTTTCTATGTAACTTTCAAGAGCCAATTTTAAAGAACAAAAAGTAAACTAATTTTCAATATTACAAATGACTTTTCACCAAGCTTTAGTCATATTTTACTGAATTTGAATATTTTCCCCCTTTTATTGAACTTCAAGCTAAGGCTTTGGGTTTTTTATCATTTTGGCTGAAAAAAGTATTTCTGGAATTTTTTAGTTTTCTCTCGTTTACTTTAGTCTGCTCCAATAATCCCCTGAAACCTCCCAAAAGTGCTGCTTCATAGAACTTTATAGGCTAATTTATACATAACATTTCAGATCTTTTTTTAGAATTTTAGCACATTTTATAAAAATTTTACTATGTTATATCTAAGTTATTTATTACGCACGGAGCGAGCGTAAGCGAGCGGAGTGCGACTCTTTTGGCAAACGCATGCGCTTAAGCAAAATTTACAAAATGATATGCGGGCCCTAAAAATGGATTTTCACCTTTTTTTTCGTCTAGCCACTATTCCACCATGTTTAGCCTCTGGAATGGTTCAACTTTGAAAATTTCGTGAAAATTAGCGTTTTTAAGAGAAGTCGTTGCAATGTCATTCTTTCGCAAATTTAAAAACCCACTTTCCCTTGGAAAAAATTGACGTTTTTTGGTTTTTTGGGAACCTTGGGGCAAAAGGTACCTGTTGACCGCAAAAATTCCAAAATTCGCCAATTGACCGTTGAAAACATTAGGGGTAAAGGGGACCCACTGACGTCACGGGTTTGGGAAAAACTTCAAAATGCGATATCTCGAGTTTGAAGAAGAGTGGAGAGGTCGTTGACCCCTCATTTTATCCGGAATTTTATGGGGAATGAGATGGGAGGGTTCATAAGGCTTGAGCAGGACTTTCAAATTTGGCTGAATTTTTAGCCATTTTCATCTGATGACGTCATCAAAATAGAAAACATGCGATATCTCGAGTTTGAAGAAGAGTTGAGAGGTCGTTGACCCCTCATTAGATCGAGAACTTTATGGGGAATGAGATGGGAAGGTTTATACGGCTTGAGTAGGACTTTAAAATTTGGCTGAATTTTTAGCCATTTTCAGCTGATGACGTCATCAAAACAAAAAAAATGCGATAACCCGAGATTGGAAAGGAATTGGGAGGTCGTTGACCCCTCCTTCTATCGGGAATTTTATGGGGAATAAGATTGGAAGGTTAATAAGGCTTGAGTACGATTTTCAAATTTGGCTGAATCTTTAGCCATTTTCAGTTGATGACGTCATCAAAACAAAAAATGTGATAACTCGAGATTGGAAAGGAGTTTGGAAATGGCTAACCCCTCTTTGGATCGGGAAATTTATCGAGAATGCAACGAGAGAGGGGTGTTATGAGGCATTAGGACGACTTTAAATAAAAATTGGTTAACATTTGGGTAAGCAGCGTGAGAAAATCAAAACAAAACAGCCGAAAAGAACTGAACTCTCGGAATAAATAATGAACTATTTTTTGATGAGCTCTTACTCCATTCTTTCCAAAAAGTCAGTGAAATTAAAACTGATGAAATATATAGAAATTATTACAAAACTAGTCGACACACACGTGACACGACCCAAAGCAAATAAATTCAGCTTTCGGCACTTTCGTTCGTTTCATCGTGAAAACCAAACAGTTCTTTTCATCAATGTATGCATAAAAACTTGAAATTCTTTAATACTTGTCAAGAATATATTTTCCATAACAAAACCAGGGAAATTCAATGTCTTTGATTAAACCAGGTGTAACGATGTCTCTCCCAATCTTCCACAAAACTGTGTCTTTGTTTTGACTTTTCAGCATCAATTCTTCAACAATCAACATTTCTTACTTCGAAAATTCGACACGTTTACAGCTTGACGATAATTGAAAGTCGAGAAGTTCGCCCGAATTAGTTTTTGTTGTAAAAATGTTGTTTCAGACCATTCATAGCTTAAACCAGCATGCATTTTCTCATCTATGCATCGAAACAAAAACATCGAAAAGTGTTATCAATCTGATAGAAAAACGCAATAATGAATTTCTTCTCAATCGAAAAAATAAAATACATCTTCTTTTTCTGTGTATAGTAATGTATAACCATTTCACATCTCTGAAAAAGCTGCTGCATTTATTTTGAAGCTTCGGGATCGAAAATTTGTTTCTTTATTTTGATGTTTATATTTTCGGCGGGAACTTGTCGAATTTTTTTGTTCGAATCTAACAAGATTTTCGAACAAAAACATTCGAAATTATAGAGACCCGGGATTCCCGAGTTATTTTTTTCCGAGTTACGAAAAAACTGAGTTATCCCGAGTGATGACGTCATTTTTGGAATAAAGTGACGTCATTTTACATTTCATAACTCGGTTTATTTTGCTTCCTTTAACTTTCCAAGTTATTTTTCATTTTGTAACTCGTGATTTTTGCTTCCTTTAGCTTTCGAGTTATTTTTTATTTTCTAACTCGGGAAATTGTGCTTCCTTTAACTATCTGAGTTATTTTTCCTTTTTTAACTCGGGAATTTTTGCTTCCTTTAACTTTCTGTAAGTAGATTTACGTTACACTGATTGGCCTCATAAAAAGGCTCGCCTCGTAAAATATTTCTCGTATTGCACTTAAAGTTTTAGGGCCAAAGGAAAATGACGTCATCGTCACAAGATTCGCAGTATTTTGAGTTTTGATCCGTTTTAAGTTGTAATTTTTAGATTTATGGAATTTTAGATTTTCGTTCGGAATTTTTTTGTGATTTGGGATTTTCGGGAAAAAAGTACGATATTCTTTTGAGCAGCGGATTGATAGCCTCCATCTCTTCTTATACAACTATTGGGCTCTACTATAGAATCCCTTTCGCTTTGCGAACACGAGACTCGTTCTCCGTGCGTAACCCCTTTTACGATTGATTCTTAGATTGATCAGATTAGTTTTATACCTTAAAGGAAAGAAATTTTCACAGAACAAATTTTCGCAGAATTTTATTAAGCGGTTTTTGGACAAATCCGTGAAATTAAATTCTACGAAACACAAATATTCGCAAGATTTTGAAATTTATCCCTAAGATTTGTCTTTTTAGGTTGTACAGAAAAAAAAATTCTCCCAGCCGCAAAAATTTATTCCTGCAAAAAATTTACTCCCTTAAGGTATTTTTATAATTGTTATATTTTTTTGAGATGTAAATATAGCTTTAGATTCATTATACCAGTCAACTGTGGTCCTGGTAATAAAAATAATAATAAAAAATATTCTGTTATCTTAATTATTATAGTATAAGGGGGACCAGGGGACTGTTCATCCAGTTTGCAGAGTGTGGCACGTTTGCTCGAGATCTCGAGTGCACAACTCAGAAAAAGTCGAGTGCAGGTGCAAAATTTGAGGTTTTCAGGTGCAAGTTCAGACGAGTTTTTAACCTCAAGTGCAGAGTTCAGCTATTTTTTCCTCAAGTGCAGGTAATTTTAGCAATTTTTTGCCTTTTTGGGTGAATTTCCGAGGTATAGGTGCACCTTTTCCGGACCAAAATTCATCAGGTGCGTTTTTCCAGTGCGGAACTTGGTAATTCCGAATTTTTCCTCGAGTGCAGCCTTGCCATACTCTGCAAACTGGCTGTTCATTTGTGGGTTGAACTGGAGTTTCCATCCTCAATATCATTTCATAACACCTCCCCCCAATTTTGGATCTTTTCTCTGGAGTGGGTGGTCCAAGAAAGAATTACCCCCAACGATTCTGAGAAAAAGGTATGTCTTCATACAATGTGTGTTTTATGTGGCTGGAGGGAATAAAGAGAAAATATAATTTTTAAACCTTACCCCCAACTAATAATGTCTTTGATCTCCCACTGCCAAAAAGGATTATGCATTTAAGCACCTTTCCTCTCTCAAGCAGTCTCAAGTTAGCTTCAAAAAAGTTTTGAAGGAGCATTAATCAGGATTTTAGGCAAATTAAGGACCTAAGCTCTATAACAATAACAATAAGGATCATTGAAGGGACATTGAAGATAACAATAAGACAAGTCGTGCCTCGACTCGATGAGAACATAATTTTCATACAAATTAGAGAATGTATTATATGGAAACAAAACATTGTACTTTTTTGGACTTCTAAAATTCAACTACTATCTATACATAGTTGCTCACAAAAATTTCTTTGTTCGAAATTAATAAGTTTGTACTAAACTTTTTCAAAGGTTAAGTGATTTATTTCATAACAAGTTGATTTTCAGATATGAATTAAGTACTGGACAACATTGAATTGATTATACTATCATAAAGTAATTTTTTTGTAAGTGCTCAGCATTAAATTTACAAAAAGGCAATCTAATAATAAAAAAGAAATGTACAAAAATATCATAATCATAAAAATAAAAAAATAGAAAAAAACACAAGATAATGTCAATCAAATATTATTTTTAAAAAATATAAATGGCACTCAAAGCATGACAAAAGTAAGATCATTGAATACTGTAGATTGAATACTGTAGAATAAAAACTCCTGTTTCTCATTCGGTTTAAACAATTAAGATTTCAAAACGGTTTTCTGCTATTAAATCAAAAGAAAACTCATCTATTAAAAAGACATCACCAAAAAAATCAATATCAAAGCCATGAAAAAAGTGAATAACAAGTAAAAAATCCTAAATCCTATATATCTTCTGAATCTATAATCTCAGGAAGTATAAATTTGAAATAAAAATCTAAAATTCTTCTTTGCAATGTTTCCCAATGCTGAACATCAAATTTAACTCTATCAATTATCAACCCTTTTGTTGTGTATACTACAAAGTCACACCAAGTTTGACAGGTAAGGGCTAATTGCATTTGCACCTGATCAAAATATAAATGGTTTCTGTTGATACAAAAAGTTTCACTTTCTTTCACCACCAATGGATTAGGTGATATATTACAAATCATTTTAGGGTCTATTTCTTTGAACTGTTCCGGACATTTCACTTCCAGGATTCCCAATTCTGCATCACAGATGACTTTCCCATCTGGAGTTGCACCCAAAACATAATTCTCCTCATCCAGAACTAGACCAGATGATTCGACAGATATCTTAAAACCAGAAAGCTTCATGAACTGTTCATAATGTTTTATAGCAACTGGTTCATAGTATTTGCCATGGTCCATCTTTGCTTTAACAAAATTGTTTATTTCTTTTGGTTTGACAATGTTTCGCGCAAGAGTAGTAAGCCCTCTGTCAGTCTTAGGAGCACTACTCCCAGTTAACTTGTTGCATAAGGATGCTGTAAACCGGTGTTGACGATATTTGAACCAATTCGGGTCACTTGCCTGTTCTCTAGTACTCTCCTCAATTTTCCTTGTATCCTTGGCACTCGATTTCAACTTCTCCAAAAGTTCTATCTTTTTCATTTCAATAGAATGTACATAGGTATGTTCCCATTCTGACATTTTGTTTGGAATCTCGTGAAATGGAAACTTTGGGTAAAGAAAGTTAACGTCAAAGTCACACGGTATACGTTCAATACTACAATAGACATTGAAGTCGGGTGGCATTAAAGGGCATTGATAACTGAGGAGTGAACCTACTGGTACTCTACCAAATGTGGTATCTCTGTAGTATTCTGGAAAATAATTAATCAGTTTCGGTGCACATAAATCAATCACTTCTGATTTAAGGTTCCAAATCAAACTCAAATTTGGCTCATTACTATCACACTGCTTACGAGCCTCGTATAAAGTGGAGGATATTCCTTTGGACTCCTTGGAAGGGCCAGGTTCACTGTTGTCTTCACTTGAAGACATTGATCTCTTCTTGGCATCAGGTGACTTAAAAGTTATCTCACTGATTGGTGCTCGGTCAATGTTTTCTTGTCGCTTTCTCGTTTGGACAACACCCCATGCTTGTGGTTTTGCAGTACATGCCTTCTCCTCTGGTATTACTGTCCGACGGTCAACAACCCACTTCATAATTGTTTTCATCAAGGCATATGAATGGGAGCATGTTCCTGCGATACCCGCCTTGCATTTGCAAAAAGAATACTTTATTTCACCAGTTTCTTTACATAAAGCGATAAATGCCCAGCGGTTTTCCTGTTTTAGGCTTGCACCTAACAGAGTCTTCACACAGAAAAGGGTATCGTCATATTTAGCATAGGTTGATGATAAGTCAATGAATCTTTCTTCAATCATTTGTTGACCCCTAATGAAATGTTTCTTAATGGCTGTTGCCTTTCTTTTAAATAATTTTGTTATAATTTCATGGTATGCTTTGATGTTATTTACCGTGAAGTTAGGCATCCCACTCAACGATTTCGACCAACCTGCCATGTCTGTTGATCCATCTTTCAATTGTCCTTTGAGAACAGAAGGGACTGATGGTAGGGTGCCATCTTTCCAGAATGGTGCTAAAATAACTCCTGTGGCCTGGGCTTTTTTTCGTATCCAGATCTTTTCTGCAGTAGGATCGGTTAAAATATCACTGGAGTTGTTGTAAAAATACTCTCCAAAATTCGAACTTGTGCAGTTTTAACGGTTGTAATGTTATGTAATCGATCACCACGGTAGATGAGCCATTTTTTCAAATGTTCAATTTTATAAGTAGACAATTTTTCAATATCTATGTGAACGTGTGGGTCATCTATGTCTTTCTCGGTCAATTGGATCGAATCAGGATCTGTAGAGTGAAAAGAAAAAAAAACATTAGCTCAAATTGTTTCACAATATTACCAACAAGGCAAAATTTGGCAAAATAAGGTTGAAAAGGTAAGTCCATAGGTGACTCTCATGAGTCCATATGAATTTTCCATTGTGCTTTAAGCTGAAAAATAGCTCTGGCAAAAAATATCTGGATGGATTCTATTCAGTATAATATACATACATATATAAAACAAAGTGAAAGTTCTCTTTTCTTATTTTATTCTCGCTCTCTCTCTGAACTCTGAGAATGAACACTTACCAACAACCTGGTCACAAAAGAAATCGTCAAAGTCTTCAATTTCTATTTCACGTTCAGTAGAAACTTTCTCATGTTCATTGAAAACATTTTCAGGTTCAGTAGAAAATTCCTCCATTTTTACTGCAAGTTATATAGAAAGTTTGTTCGTTGTGTTGTTATAAAAATAACAGTTTGTTGAGTTAAATGATGCAGCAAGTTGTTGTTGTTATAAAAATAACAGTTGTGTGTGATTTAATCGAAGATTCAAGTTGAAATATACAGCTGAACAGCAGACGACATGAGTGAAAATTGCAGCTTTAACGTGTGTTTACGTTTGGAAACCGCCATTATTAAAAAATCGAACAACACTTGCCTCGTTTTCATGTATTGCGCAATAATTCATGAAAAGCCGTATCGTTTCATTTATACTGACTTTCTAAGGGGGGTGTAAAATTTTAAATTAATTTCCTAAGGGGGGTTAGCACTTAAGGGGGGGTCCTCTTACCTAAGGGGGGTCTTGACCCCTCTAGAAAATATGCATTGTTTCAATGTTCATTGATTAGTTTGATAACTAGGTAGGTCCATAAAAGTATCACTTGTTTTAAAGGATGTAACCCAACCTTATTGCTAAGGTTTTTTTTCTGTGTTAATTTGATTAGGATCTAAAATTTCTTTACTTTCTTTCAGGATCCAGATGATACTGATTCAATTGTGTACCGTTTTCTCAATCAGTTCTCAGAAATTGAGCAATATATTTACTTCTTTGCTGATGCGCCACATCTGATAAAAACCGCAAGAAATTGCTTTTGGTCTTCCGGGGCCGACTTCTCAAATAGACTTCTTTGGAATCCAGGTATATCTGTTTTACCTAGCATGATTTTCAAGATTCTAAGAAACAAGTCATGTCTTTTCAAGAATGTAAAAAAAAGCATAAAATGTAACCCTTTTTGCCTGAGTGATTCCTCTGGCTATAAATATTTTTGAAAAAATTAAGGTTTTTTATGTAATTAGTTGTTTTATAATGAACATTTTTTTTTCTCTCTCACTTTAGGGGACTTCATTCTGTGGTCACATATCAAGAGCCTGTACTTTGAGGATGTTGAAAACGGACTCCACATGCTACCAAAACTAACTACAGATCACATCATGTTGACCTCGTACTCATAGATGAGAGTTTATCTTGCAGCTCAAATTCTCAGCGATTCAGTTGGAAAAACCCTTAGAGACTTTAGACTAAAGGCAGCAAGATCAACAGCAGAATTCTGTCTCTAATTCGACCAATTTTTTGACTGCTTTAATGTACGAAACTCTGAAGATAGCCTGGATATCCAAGCTCAAAATCTTAGAAAAAAGGAAAATTACCTCAACATACAAAGTTCTAAAATTATAGAGCTTGGTCTCCCTAGAGAATGAAAGTGCAAACCCATGTTTCCAAAACTTTCCTAGCCAACCCTAGGATGGCAAAACATAAATCAATAAAAAGCAGTCTTACAAGATCTAAAACCATTTAAAATATCCAAAGATTACACCAGAGTCCATGAACAAGTTTGCATGCATTATCATGGCCAACCATGTTTTCTTGGAAAATAATCTTGCCTCTGTTTACTTTTTTTTCATGTTTTCATGTAACATAAAGCTGTATCTTCTCTAGCAAGCAGAGGGTTACCCTATTTTTGTTTCCGAATTGCTCCGCGCCATGTAGATCGGCCCTTACGGCTTTAGCGAAGTGAGCGCAAGCAAGTGGATTACATTCTCATACGAGAATGCAAAACGCTCTAGGGAGACCAGGCTGCAAACCAGACCATAAAATATCAAAAACTAGACTGTGAAATAGTTTACAGCCTGGATATCCAGGCTACACTGAAGAGTGAAATTTAAACATAAAGCCATTTCTTGACCCTTACAGAAAGGATAACCTACCTGATCGGTTCGACCTTTTAGACAATTTCTTAGAATACCTTTCTGAATGGAAAGAAAGTGATGATACCCGCCAAGGAGATTTTACACCCACGCAAAGAAACAACATGTCTTTGTCGTTACCAACGTATAATGGAGTGCAAATAAGCATAAAATCGCTGAAACAAATTGTACCATATTTGTTGGATAACGGTTTTTAGTATGTTTTGTCAGAGAGATTTGGCCAGGACGACTTTGTAAATTATTTCGGTCGGCAACGTGCAATTGGACGCAGGAAAGACAATCCTAATGCTGCTGCTACTATCAAGAATGATTTAGCGATTAAGTCTTGTTTTGATACTCGGCCGATTGCAGGAGCCAACTGTATCGCTACTATAGACAAAAGTATTCCAGAAACTCCTTTAAAAAATATGAAAAAGTGACTTAAATTTTCTAATTTAGGGTGATTGTAAAACGCAGGTCACAGGTCATAGGTCGCAGGTCAGTGATGACAGGTTGACTCTAATCAATGTCACTGCAGAGGAAAATGTTTGGAAAACACAAAGAATTATATATTAGATATAAGATAATAATATTCAACAAATACTTTCTGAATGGATAGTCGCAAAAGGGTACGAAAAATGAAAAAGCAAACTATCTATGTAACCCCTGAAAAATATCCAATGTAACACAGTAACATTGTTATCTAATTTGTACTCGATCTCGTTAAAAAAAGATCTGAACTTATTTCTAAATGTCGTCATAACAACATATTTATTCTAAAAAACTTCGAACATATAATCACGTCATAACTCGACCTCGTTAACAAAAGATCTGAACTTATTTCTAAATGTCGTCATAACAACAAATTAATTCTAAAAAACTTCGAACATATAATTACGTCAGAACTCGACCTCGTTAACAAAAGATCTGAACTTATTTGTAAATGTCGTCATAACAACAAATTTATTCTAGAAAAATTCGAACATATAATTACGTCAGAACTCGATCTCGTTAACAAAAGATCTGAACTTATTTCTAAATGTCGTCATAACAACAAATTTATTCTAAAAAACTTCGAACATATATTTACGTCAGAACTCGACCTCGTTAACAAAATATCTGAACTTATTTCTAAATGTCGTCATAACAACATATTTATTCTAAAAAACTTCGAACATATAATTACGTCAGAACTCGACCTCGTTAACAAAAGATCTGAACTTATTTCTAAATGTCGTCATAACAACAAATTTATTCTAAAAAACTTCGAATCGGTTCCCCCCGGACAAATCATAATTTTATTTTTAATACTTTTTAATGCTTTCATCATTGTTTTTATTACCTAGTTTTATTGGACCAATTATCTAGTTTTTTAACTTTTTACGTCGAATTTCAGATTTTTCAATCATCATTGTACATATGATTAGTGTGAAAACACGAAACTCAAAGTAATGTACTTTACTTAGCTTTTTTTAATGGAAGATAACTTTTAAAAATATTGATATATGGCTCTGGTTTTTTGAACTGATCGAGCACTCTATCACATTGATTTGCCACATCTGTTCTAATTGTACCAGTGCAAAATCGGTGATTTATGTCATTTGGGCTGGATATTTAGCTGAAATTTGACACACTTGTTCCTTGGATGAATATCTGAGGGTGTTTTTTTCATTCTGCAATTTTGATTTATGAGGCCTTTTTTTATTATTCAAAACAATTGATTTTTGGAATCTGGGCAGTAGTTTTTTTGTTTGATTTGCTGCAATTGGGTCCTATGAATAACTTGAAGCGACTGAAGTTGAGCCTAGTGTGTGTCTGAAGAAAGATCGGTACAAAGTAATTTTCGTTCCAACTTTTTCAATCAAAGGAATAAAATGATAAATAATAACAAAGTAGCACAAAAATGTTAGTTCAAAAATAAATGATATACAAAAAAAAAAAGAAAAAAAAGAAGAAACTACATTTTTTGCATTGAATGTTTTTCAATCTACAATTCCTTAATAAGGTACCTTCAAAAGTTTTGATTTTTGAGAAGTATTAGCCATCTACCAAACACTTTAAAGAGTTTTGAAATAGTTGAATAGGTTTCTCTAATGAAAGTGAATAAATATAAAATGTTAATAAAAACACTACCAAAAATGAAGAAAAAAAAATTAAAGAAGCAGAAGTTAAATGTTTATCACTATTAAATAAATTCAATTTCATTTTTTCTGATTGTTAATCTAAAATTTTTAGCATTCTCTATGAGACAGAAGTGATTTTATTTCTTTATCATTTATCATATATTTATCAAAAAAACTTCGTAAAAATTTATTTATAGACTCAATGACAAATGGTTTTATTATCAATATTTCCAACATGATCACGCTATCGATTTTAATGTAGTTCAGTAAATGTCGTTAAGTGTTATATCATAAAAGCCTTCCGTAGTCATTTTAATGGTAAACATAAATAATGAAAGCTAAGGTATTTTAGCCTGTGAAAATTAGCCTTTACGCTTTACACTTGTTGCAAATAGATGGAAGACAAAATGGCGGACAGAAATTTGGAAAAGTTTTTTCTAGTATAATTTGGTATAATGAACATGGAATTCCTATGAACATCGGACCAGACCAGACAGGAGAGAACCTTGACTTTAGATTGAAGACTGTTGTTTCATTGAATATAGCACAAAGAAGGGACAGGTATATACCATGGGCATGTTTTTCAATTTTTCAACCCAGTCAGTCACGTAGTCAGTCCCCAGTCACTAGTGTAGCGTTATAGCATAGCTACTTCTTTGACCTTCTTTTAAAACACTATAGCTAGGCCTTTTTTTACAAAAGATGATATGGGTTGCTGGGAATTATAATATAATATAAATGGAATTTCTGATATAATCAGATAATCAGGTCAGTGTCAGTGAGGTTGCACCATGTAATTAGGTTTTATAAACTTGGTGTCCCTTCCTTCGAGTAAATGTTTTGAATTGAATTGAATTGAGGTAAATCAATCTATCTACCAGAAAAAAGTTTGTTTACATTCATTCAACTTTACAAGTACTTTCAACTTTTTCATGGATTGCCGATAAGACCTTTTTTTTAAAGAGGCCGATATATTATATTGAATATTGTGTACATCTTTCTAGTAGCCTGGAGATCCATGCTATGATTTCTTTTTCATATACTGATGGCGAAATGAATAGCATGGTCAGAGCTAAGAAGTTGAAGTTGAAATCCAAAACAAATTTTGTACGGTGTTTCTTTTATCTAAAATACCACCGTACACCCACCCGACACCACCATGCAATGTAAGGGTCGTAAATATACCAATCAAAACATTTTATTCAACA
Organism: Clytia hemisphaerica; assembly: GCF_902728285.1. Lineage (NCBI taxonomy): Eukaryota > Metazoa > Cnidaria > Hydrozoa > Leptothecata > Clytiidae > Clytia > Clytia hemisphaerica. Next base: position 135,417 of record NW_027103779.1, read on the forward strand.
GTATCGACCCGTGGTCACACTCACTTTCTGAACAATTGAAAGTTTAAAAACTTTTCTACGGCAAGAAAGCACGGTGACAAAACAGGCTATTTTGTTTTTGAGTCTGAAAATGGACTCGCAGCTCTGACCTCTTAAATACACAGACCGCAGAAACAACAACTGTGTGAAAAATGTGACAATAGACCTTTCCGATAATGATGCGACCATATCTAAAAGTACGCAAAATAGTAACTGTTGCTAAGATCGCAGCCAATGAGAGATAGGCAAGTCGTCTCTGATTAGCTACATGCCTAGCAACAATTGCTATTTTGCGTACTTTTTAATATGGCCGCTGCATTATTGGAAAGGTCTATCTAGCGCTTCTTTCAAAGTATGAAAGTTGTTTTGTTTTGTTTAACGCTCCATGCACAGAACCAAAAATCGCACCAGATTGTTTTTTTCTTTTTTCACATTGATTTTTGTAGTTTTCATTATTGATTTCAAGCCAAAGATCATAGCAACAGGCTCTGACCCATATCTAGTCATGAGGATTCGTTCCGAAATACAAACAAACATATAAACTTTTTGGATTTTAAAGGAAATAAAAAAGAAAACTTCTCTTTTTCACTTTGTCACACAAAATCCTAAAAAACATATATTTAAGTAGCCAAGGTTCTAAGCTGATAGAGTTTTGTCAAGAAACTATATTATAGCTTGGTTGCAAACAAACTCAAAGTCATTAAAATGACTATCTAACAAGTTTTCATTTTGTTCAAAGATTTTGTGCAGCTCTTTGTCACCAGTCTAAAGCGAATATGGAAATACCAAAGGTTCTAAAGAATTGGGGACTGTAAAAATTAAAACCTAAAGGGTTACAAATATTTAAACATTCGCCATAGCAATGCAAAACAGACTCAAGTCCAAATTTTAGAGATAAGACCATACCCCCCTTATTTCAGCATGTCCACTTTCAAAAAAAATGGCCTAAAATCCACTAATTCCTCTAGGAAGTTAGCGTATTTTGCAATTTAAAAAAAGATAAGGATTTTAGATTCTTCTATGATATCAACCATAAAAACCCTTAACAAGCCCGAGGTTCAGGGCAAAAAAAGCCCAGGAAAGCCTTATGTCCAAGCTTTTATTCTTTGGTCAGACATGCAATGGAATCTTATAGCCTTAAGTCCAACATATTCGGATAATCATCATCATCATCATCCTTCGACCTAGGTCGGAAACAAACAATAACCCTCCCTCCACAGCCTCGATCAGCCATTGCAGTGCCCAGTTCCTCAATCTCTAGCCCTGTTTCTCGTTTCAAAGTATCAAGAAAAGTGCGCTTTCTCGAGCGCCTAGTGCCCGCAGGACACCAAAGTAAGATCTCAGACACCATTTCGTTTTTCGCGCGGAAACAGTGACCTGAGAAAGAGAGCATCCTGCTAGTCAGGACAGAGGAAATTCTTGGGAGTCCATGATATATCTCTTGAAGGGTTGGGTGGTTGCGCCAATCAAGATTCTGGACTCTTTTCAAAAGATTTGTATAGCAGCCATCAAGGCTCTTCAGCATGGTTTTTGTCATGGTCCAAGTCTCCTCCGAGCCATATAGAAGAATGGGCTCGACAAGACTTCTAAAAGTTTGAAGTTTAAGAGCGTTGGACAAATTAGAGTGCCATATCTTGTTTAACTTATTACAAGCTTTCCAAGCTAGACCTTTCCTAATTTTAAAATCGTTTTCAGAGCTGTTAATATGAGAGCCAAGATATTTAAAATCCTTCACAAGTTTGATATTGACACCATTCTTGGAAGTTAAAGGGAGAACAATCCCAGAGGAGCTGATAAATTCAGTTTTTCCAGCATTGCAATAAAGACCGACTTGACTGGCCGAAGTTTCAAGTGAGTGAAGACTCTCAGAAACTAAGGCAAGATCGTCAGCAAAGTCAAGATCGGTTAGAAAAAGGCCGCGGTTACGCTTGCGCAGGGGAACTTTAATTTTGATTCCCTTGTCATTAGATAAGTCAACAGAAATTCTTAAAACATAATCTAAAACAATGATAAAAAGAAAGGGAGCTAAGGTGTCACCTTGTAGAACTCCAGCATGATTGTCAAAAATATCAGTGTCTCCGTCAGCTGTAATGACCTTTGCTTTGGTGGACACGTAGAGTGCCCTGATGGCTGAGATGAGTTTCTCTGGAATGCCGTACAATTTAAGAATTTCAAACATTTTTACACGAGATATGGAATCAAAGGCTTTTTTAAAGTCAACAAAGCAAATAAAAGCATCTTTGTTAAGTTTTCGCATTTCTTCCAAAATACGCCTGATGGCTAAAATCTGTGTAAGAGTACTTCTTCCCTTCCGAAAACCATTTTGGTTTTTTCTTAGAAGAGGATCAAGAACTGGAACGATACGTTGTAAAAGAAGTTTGTTGAAGATTTTGGCGGCGATAGGCATAAGAGTGATGCCTCTGTAGTTGGATGCTAGGGTCAAATCACCCTTTTTTGGAACAGGAATGATACCGCCAGTTAACCAAGCAGAAGGGGGAGTTAGAAACTCAAATGTGTGATTACAAAAATCGAGAAGCATTTCCATAAAGACGGGATCTTTCCAAAGCAGAGTTGGAATATCATCAAGGCCTGAAGATTTATTATTTGAAAAAAGTTTAACGCAATTTGAAAGTTCATCAATTGTAAAAGGAGAAGTTGATATGTCAAGCTCATCAAAAATTTGAGTTAAAGGGAGAGCATTAGTATTTTAAAATAGGTTGGTTTCCAAGTAAAGTTTTAAAGTGGTTGAGCCAGTTTTCTCTTCTTTTATCTGGTGAGCCACCTTTGAGCTGAATAGAAGGGTGGTCTTTTCGACCTGTTAGATCATTGATCGTTTTCCAAGCGGCCGAGTGCTGATGGCTAACATGAAGATTGGAAATTGAGTTTATCTTACCCTGAATAAACATCGATTCGGCGTTAAGGTAGGCATCATCCAGAGCTTTTTGAGCATCAGAGAGGATTTTTGATGTTCTTTCTTGTAGGGCGTCGCTGATGTTTTAGTTTGGCCTCTACAAGTGCATTCCGTGCATCAGAAACAAGGTTGTTTTCGAAGAGATATTTCTTTTTGACTTTTTGTTTCTTTGGTAGAAGAGCAAGACTAACTTCTTTATTAGCTTTAATCAGATTTTGGTAACTTTTCTCAATGTCGTCGTCTGCTTGAGCCAATGTATCAAATCTACTTTTCACTTCAATAGTGTAAGTAGTTCGGAGGTCGTGGTTACAATAAAACCTGTTGCCAATCGATGGATTTCATTGGGTCAGGTTTAGACTTTTTAGATGATCTAAGGCTAAGAGAAATGCGACAGGAAACAATTCTGTGGTCAGAACCAACAGAAGAAAAAGAAGAATAGGACTGAGCATTGCGAACACTGTTCCTCCATTTGTTTCTTACAATCACATAATCTAACTGAGAGAGGCTTCCTGAAGGGTGTTGGAATGACCAGAGTTTGGAAGCCTTTTTCATAAACATTGTATTTGTTGCTAGTAATTGAAACTGTTGCATGAAGTCAAAGAGTTTGTAACCGTTCCGATTAGTTAATGGGTGGAAAGAGAACTTAACGTTGTCTAGGCCAAGCTGAGCATTAAAATCACCAGATATCACCAAGAAGTTGTGGGCAGGGGTGTTAAGGACAGCCCTAGACAGAGAAGAGTAGAATTCATCAACTTCAGATTCATCAGAAACGTTGGTGGGGCTATAGCAAGAAATGAATGTTGTTTTCGGATTGCTATTAAATTCGGCGACAATAATACGGCTTGATACTTTTGAAAGTGAAATTAGGTTGTTCGCTGCCTTAGGAGAGAGTACAGTATATGGCCCCCAAAACGGAGACGGCCCCCAAAACGGAGACGGCCCCCAAAACGGAGGTTTTCATTAAAATGAAGATTCTGACTTGTAGATTTATCAGAATTAAACGATTTTTGTTTATTTTGAAAGAATGATGGTTATACTTAAAAATGAGCATGTTTTTGCTGGTTTGAGACGGATTCAAAATAACATATTTGCGTCTAAAGGAAATATTTTAACACCAAAATTAGATAAAAATTGCATATAACTCACTCTAGCTCCTTGGATATTGAAAATAAGTTATGAAAACGGGGTATGGGAAACTTTCTACACCTAATGCCGTTCAGAAAATGCAAATACATCTGTGACTTTAGAGGCTGGGTAAAAGATATAGCATCTTGAAGGTCAACCAGTATTTTGGAGCCCTAGAATCAGCATTGACAAAACCGAAAATTCTAAATATGAGAAAAAGCAAAATATCTTGGAATTCTATTCCTATCACCTTGAGTTAATAGTTTATAACAAAAGATTAACATTATATATAAAATTTTTCGCTGAATCAGCAAAAACGGCAAATTCTGTCATTTTTTTGCAAAATATAGGAGAAAAATATCTTTAAAGCTTAATATTTTCAGTTTCAGTTAAGCTTTTTTTCTAAAATTTTCACAGCTTATTCCATACATGAATTGAACTATTTTCAAAAGAGATTTGTTTTTTTCAAAAACTGGATTAAGACGTTGTTAAATCAAAATTGTCATTTTGAAAATTTCTAAATTTTCAGTTTGAACTTTGCGATATCGAAAATCTTGAAATATTTCATAAAAATCATAAATTTTACATCCATCGCGTCGTAAATTTAAGGGAAAATACAAATATGTTGACAGCTTTTCCTCCTATTACCACCACTGGGCTTAATAATTTGATTTTAGCTACACCTCCGTTTTGGGGGCCCCAAACCTGCATTTTGACAACCAGGGGTATACTGTAAAAATCTTATCAAATAAATTTATGCCCAAATCCCTCTAAATCATATTTCAAAACTATGGTCAAAATTTTGTATTCATATCTTAAAGATATCTCGAGAAATCGCTAAAATTTCAAACCTCCGTTTTGGGGGCCATTAGAAAAAAGCTACCTATCTTTAAGCGATTGAAAAGTATTGTTGAAATTGAAAATTTTGAAAAAGAACTTCCAGGAAATAAAGTAGAGATGTTAAAGGTTTTCATACAGCAAAAATTTTTTGTAAAATCTCTTTTCCTCTAGATTTGAGAGAAATTTCAAATTTGATCGCCGTTTTGGGGGCCACATACTGTAGTAAACCTATGCCCCCTATGGTCGAACCCTGAGAGTTTTTCCAGGCAGAGGATGTTATAAGTTTATTTTTACCAATATTAGTATGTTGAAAGTTAACCTCAGGATGTAATGTTCTATGTTCTTGGAGACTAAGTATATCAATATTGCATTTGGAAAAACAGGAGAGTAGTTCCTGTTTGCGACTAGTTAAAGTAAGAGTACGCGCGTTAAAAGTGCTAAAAATCGTAGAGTGTTTACATCTAAGAAGTTTGCGGTTATTATTTTTGGTTCCAGACTCTATCCTATCACCGCCTTCTCGCTCAGATGAGTTTGGAGAAGGAGGTTCATCAGTCTCTGAAGAAACAAGGTTAGGTTGTAGAACCGGAAAAGCAGGGGCTTGAACCCTGGTGCTGTTTAGAGAAGTCATGATTATTTCTTTCGATAGCTTTTTGTTTCGAATGCTCCACGCCACTGGATACACCCTAGAGAGAATGACAGTAACAAGTGTCTAAAGAGGTCAATCACCCCATGAGGCATAAGAGAACCCTGCAAGACGCCAACCTGTACAGGGGTGGTTTTATATCAGAATTTTTCCTTTTCCTATTTGGATTGCCGTAACCGGGCTATAAGATGCTCCAACTACACCTAGTTCTCCGAAGAGATGGAATGAAAAGTAAAAATAAAATTCTTAAAATATGATACAGGTTATATATACTAAAATTCGCGGTTTATATACAGTTAAAATTCGGTTGTATGCAAGTTTTAGAGAGAAAAACATATTCACGTAGTTTTGCATTTGACAATTTTCAACACTGAAGTGATTAAAGTCGTCTCTAGAAAATTTTCAATCAATTCAAAATAAGTTTCCTAAATAATCCAGTAAAACTACAATGAAGTAAAAAAAGAAAAAGAGACTCTCACAACAGAAGTGGAAATGATGGAACTGTCTGTCTAGCAAAACTTTTAAACGATCGATAGATCTATAATGGCTTTGCAGGGCAAGGGCGCCATTATTCGGATAATGGACTTATGGATAATGGACTTAAGGTTATTTTAGTTTTAAAAATGCACGGTCCAAATAAACGTCACAAGATTTTAAGTTCAATGCAATACCTTAAGTCCTATGACTGCCCTTTTAGAGCCTCTGAAGTAAGCTACAAAAATGTCTTTTTAAACACAAGAAGATATTGATTATACCCCTATGATATTAAAAATAATGGACTTGAGCCATTATTTGTTCCAAAGTCACCAGTCAATGAAACCTTTAAATTCAATTATCTCAAAATGGAAAAAATGGACTTAAGTCTGTCTTGCATTGATATGGCGATTAAAGCGCTGGCGTTAATAGGGTGACATTTATAAGGCTGCCCTATTTTAGGCCCTGTAGAGAAAATATCTCTACTTTTGGCCCGGAAAGAAAGATCCTCAACCTACCTGTTATTAAACATACTGCAATCTGATTAGTTTAAGTTTTTAATAAAAATAGCCTAATATCCTGTAATATATAATGTTGATATACAAGTTTACACTAGACTGCTTAGGGACAGCCATGACATGCTCTGAAAACTAGGTCATTCTGTTGTGTAGGAAACATTGTCTCTTATGCAACATAAAGATTTAAAAAAATTGGTAAGACAAAAAGCACTTCAAATTTAGAGCTAGGGGATAACTTAGGCCATTGCATTACCTTGATATAGGTTCTGAAAAACTTACGGTTTTCTTGGGGGTAACTAAATTCTTCAAAAAGGGGAATAGGTATAAAGGGAGGGGTAGATATATAAAGGGAGGGGTAGAGACCCCTCTGCATACTATGAAGATAATTTGCTGATGATTAAAACTAGATTTTCTTACCTGGTTTGAATTTGCAAATCTGCTCTTTTTATGTTTCCCATCTTAGCCGTGCTGATGAGATCGAAAAAAGTGGCTAGAAAACAATTTTCTTGATACATCTCTGAGATATACATTTTTGGTCAAAACTCGCCAATTTGTATATGTAGATTCTAAAATCAAAAGGTTTTTCATGATATTATTGTGCAAGTAACAAGTAATTTTTTGTCTTTCCAGGAAAAAATTGTAAGGCCTAAAAATTCATAATTTTTGGAGGGTCTTCAAACTCTTTAAAAAAAAGACCTATACCAGGTGTAGAGTTCTTCAAACTGAGCAAAAAAGTGTATTACATCAAAGTCTCAGAGTAGGGTGGCAGTCTTCTCTGTATATTATAAAGAATATTATCTTTAAAACTAATAATAAGCCAATAAAAAGCAGTACAATGAATGAAACTCACCCATACCTCCAGCCTCAATTATCCAGTCTTCGACTAGACATCGTAGCCAACATCTTTGCTTGAAACTCAATTACAAAGAAGATAGAGACAGTGGAATTGCTGTTGAGTGCTTCAAAAAAACTGTTAGCTGAAGCAAGTTTGTCCCCTCTGATGATTTGAAGTTTTTATACAATGAGTGTCATGGGTGATTCTACTCAAAGTTGTACCATGTCCTTTCCACAACATGGGTCAAAATGCAAAATTTCAAAATGGTTTAATAACCAATATCTTGTGCCAAAAAGTTAAGAGCCATTTTTTTTAAAAGTCTTGAGGTTGTGATACCTCAACCTCTCAGATTTGGCTGAAATTTTCAACAAATGACCTCTTAGATGAGAAAATGAGATCCTGAAAATTTCAGCTTCATAACTAATCTAGTTCCAAAGATACGGCATGAGAAAGTTTTTGGTTTCGTGAAATTTTCTAAGTTTTTTGTCGCCTATTCACTTTGAAGGCAACTTTGAGATCACATAACTTTTTTTTGGGTTGCAGTAGAGTGCTAATTTTTTCAGGCCTGTTAAAAACCATAAAGGTGAACAGAAAAAAGTGAAATTGGTCAGCTTAAAGTTTTGCAAAAAAAATTAGGACCCCCAGCAGAGCGCTTCAAAAACCGCGCGAAGTTTGAAGGGGTCTTTTTTGTAAAATTTCTGAGGTCTGGTGAGATTTTGACCCTGGAAATCAATTGGATTTCAGAAAACTAATGATATTTATGATAGAAAGCCTAAAATGAGACTTTTAGAGGTCATTTTCAATTTCATAATGGCGCCCAAAGTTGCGTTCCCAGTGAAAAGTCCAAAAAATTCTCAAACTTGAGAGGCCTGTAACTTTTTGCAGCGACTATAAATTTTTTTGAAATTTTCAGGAAAGTTTTTTCATACCCTCTACTTTCATGGTGTAAAATATCTCAGTGGGGAAATGAATACTCTTTGATGGATGAACCAAAGAAAACTGCTATAAAATTTGATCAAAACTAGTAAAATTTCAGTGGAAATCACAAAATGTGGTTGTGAATACATTGAAACAAGAATTCAAAATGAAGTCTTTAACACTTTTTTTGAATTTGAACTATCAATTAGCTTCTATATGCTCCACATTTAATTCATTCATTCATTCATTGAAAGAAAAAAGAAGAAAAAATGTTGCAAAGAAAAAAATGTTGCAAAGAAAAAAATTTTGCAAAAAAAAATGTTGCAATGAAAAAAAGGTAAGCAAAAATGTTGCCAGAGAAAAAAAGAAAAAGAAACGTTTCAAAAATTATAAATGCGGCAATTTTTCCTTTTCCTTTTCATTGTTCGTTTGGAAATTGTGAGAGGAAGATGTTGAATGCCAAAAAGTTTTACAAAGATTGCTTTGTTTTTTCTAAGGAATGCGGGGGCTCTAAGCCATATCGTGCTGATGGCTTGTTTAAAGCCACTGAAATTGATCGAGAAATCGAAGTGAAATCAAACTTAATTAATGAAAAGTCAATGATTGAATCAAGAGCTCACAAGGCAATCAAGAGCTCACAAGGCAATCAAAACTGGCGATAAGATATGTGCATATCATAGGTATTAATTAGGTGTTTTATGGAAGTCACCTCAGCAATGTTTTCATCCGTTACACAAACAATCAGCTTCGAAAGATTGGAGAGCCAAAAGCCCGAAAGGTTTAAGACCAGCAAGCATGACTGCATATCGAAACATTAATTCATCTTTTCCTTTGGAGTTCCCCATGTTTGGAAACTTGTGCCCCGAACATCGCAAGGATGCCAGTCGTGTCATTGAGAGTGAAGATGACGATCCTCAAGACCCAGATTATGTTATGCCAGTTACTTTTTGAAGAATTTCACTTATTTGTTGAGGAAAACAAAGAGGACAAATCACTAAATAAGTTTAGAATAACGACACCAATCAATCAATTATCTGATTCGACTATTAGATATCAGAAAAGAAAATTTAACGAATACATCGATTCCTGTACAATGAAATATGCTAAAATGGTTGCACCAGGCCAAGAGAATGAATTTACAGGGTTATTTACCTCATATTCTCATGACGAAAATGAAAATTGTATACCAGATGATCTAAAGTTTTTACACAAGGCTTTTCTTGAAGCTGATTCCGAGAAACAAAAGATACTGTCAGCCATTCCAAAGGAAAGTTATTCAATCTCTGAAATCATGAAACTGTTTGAATGTACTCAGAACAGAGTACAGCAAGCTAGAAAATGGACTGAATCGTTTGGTGCACTCAACCTAAAACCAGAAAAACACTACACGAAAAATAAACTTAATGTCAGTTCTGCTGAATACTTTATAAACTTTCTTTTTGAGACAAATCTTATCCAAGATGTTGCATATGGCACCAACACACTCGAATTTTCTGATGGATCAAAACAGTTACTACCCAAAGCGATTCTTACATTATCAAGAGCACACACCATATCAGAGTACAAAGAACACTGTCGACATTTCGATTTTATACCTTTGTCAGATAGCACTCTTTGGCAAATATTAAAGGCAATTAAACCAGGCCAACGTCATGCAATGGCTGGTCTTGACAACACTACCTCAGATGGTCTGAAAGGCTTTCAACTCCTAATCGAACAATTAAATAAGCTTGGAATTGACTCTAAAACAAAATCTGAGCTAAAAAAAGAATCTAGAAGAATCCAAACGCTACCTCAAACTGAAGTATCCATTGCACTGTCAGGAGGAGAGTCCAATACCAACCCATTGTCTTTCCTTTGCTCTTTGTCATCCAACTGATGATGATTTTAAGCCAGAGCATGACCACGGGTCGCATACAGAGGTGTGTAGCGACTGCTTTCGCTTGATCCATGCCATGGACCAAATAAAAAATCATGCTGATAAAATAACAACTGAGGATATCAAAGGTGAGGTTGTTTATGATGTAAATCAGGGTGTGAACCAAGTTTTATCATGGATGAAACATATTCTTCGAAGTGTAAAACAAGATGAGGCTAAACAATATGCTATGGAAAACATTTCTTTAGAAACAGCATTTTGGCTCAGTGATTGGGCTCAAAAAATTCTTCCATCAAGTTTCCGTGAAGGCCAACGTGAATATTTCGGAAAAAAAAGGCATGTCTCTCCATGTGGATGTGTTTTTGACAAGAACTACCAAACATGATTTAGTCAAGCATACTTACCTAACCTCAACAACAAGAAGTGATCAAGATGTGCTCGAGACTTTATGTGTTGCTGAGCATGTGATTAAACAATTCAAGAAAGATTTTCCGCTTGTCAATAGTCTGTATCGTAAATCGGACAATGCTTCTTGCTATGCAGGTAATTCTGTATCAGAAATTGAATATGCCATTTGTAAAGCCAATGATATCAAACTTCTTCGTCATGATTACAATGAGCCACAAAGGCAAGGACCAAGCAGATAGAGACAGTGCTGTTGCCAAAAGATATTTGAATGCTTATGTTCACTCAGGAAATGATTGTCTATCTGGTATTGACATAAAAAGGGGTATTACACCAGGGTGGCCCTAAAAACACCAAGGTTTCTGTTGTTGAAATTGAGAAACATAAATGTGAGATCACACATAGTAAAATCAAAGACCTTTCACTCAGTACGTTTTCATGAGCAAGGCATGATCTTTTGGCGCTATTTTGACTGTGGTGGTGGCAGGTATGAGCCATTTCATGATTTGAAATTTGTATCAGGATTGAGTGTGGTCAGTGAATTTTCGGATATTCAGAATGTATCTGCTTTTGTTCCCAAAAAGAGAGGTGATAGAGGATTGTGCAATTTGTTTTTCTGTTCTCATCCAGGTTGTATTGATAGTTTCCATAGTAATGAGGAGTTAGGTGTCCATGTTGAATCAAATAACCATCACTTTCATTCCACCAAATTGTCAAACATTGACTGTGTAAAAGTTCATTATGCCAAACTCATGCATGAAGCATCCCATACAATAACCTCCCAAAATCAGCCATCCAAGTCATTGCCACTTTCTGATTTAGTTAGAAACTGCCCATTGTATAAGGAGGTGAGCACACTTAGATGGGCTTTGCCAAAAAGATCAAACTCGAAATTCAGCCAAGCACAACGTGAATTCCTTTCTGAGGAATTCAAAAGAGGATTAAATGGAGGAAAGAAAACAACACCACAGAAGCAGTGGTGCTGATAATGAGATCATTACGTGACGAGAACAACAAACGATTCTTCACACCGGATCAATGATTAACTAAAGAGCAGGTACTTTTTCTTCAACATTCTTTAAAACCTCTTTTCGTATTGACCAAATGGTAATGTATCAGATATTTTACCTGTTTTATAGTGCTTTGCTGTGTTTTTGTTATAAATGACGACAAGAAGAGGTCATTATGATTAAATCATTAAATTATATTAAATTTTTGAGTTTCCATAACTTCCCAATTTCAGGTAGCAAGCTCGTTCAGCCGCCTGGCTCATGGCAAACCGAAAGATCAATCCAAAAGCAATGATACAACATCCTCTGAACACCAACAAGACTCGATCGAACTTCAGGAAGACAATCAGTTGCATGAAGCTGTGGTTGAAACACTTGATTTGATCAAATCCCATTTTGAAATTTCTGTAAATGACTTTGTTTGCTTAGCGTTAGAAAACAAGAAGCGAAAGGTTGGTCGATTGGAACATTTGATTGGTCAAGTGGTTGCTATGGATGACGATTCAGTAGAAATAAACTTTCTGTCTAAAACAGGAACTTACACTACAGTTGGCCTGAAAGAGTGAGTCAATTTTGGATCTCCAGAGAAGAAGTTCATCTAAAATTAGAGGAACCGCAGCTGGATCGTAGACTTCATCTTATTTTCTCTGATTGTGATCTTGCTTCAATAGACGAATGTTGTGCCTAGAATTATTTCATGCTTAGCGAAATTTATGAAAGTGTATTCAGGGTGCTTGCTTCAACATTGTGTATGTAATACAAATATTTTAGTTACAATTTGATATCAAAATAGACAATGTAAAATGTTTCTATTTCAAAATTTTCGATAGGTATTATCTGGTTACTGAAATTTTTCTGGTTCTGAAACCAATTCTAAAGTCTAGTTGTTTGATCACATTGCTTTAAAGATTTATGTCAGTTTTGAAAGAGGTTTTAGTTTCGTCTTCCTTCTTACAGTACTTTGTTCCATTTTTGCTATTCTTAAAATAAGGGAAAATACTGTAACGTTAAAAGAGTATTTTACTAAAATTTGTTAAAATCTTCAACTTCAGCATAGATTTTTCTCATTTTCAATACCCATAAGTGTCAACATTCCTGTTGTTTCTACATTATCTTACGTTTATATTTTATAGAGTAGTACATTAACACTTTGGTGGGTTTTACACTATCAATCACTCGATCCGTATCAATTCTTTCATGGTAGCAGACGTTGGTTGTGATGGCAAGTAGTGGTTTTCTAAACCCACCTCAGTGGGACGAAGAAAACAAGGAGTTTTCTTTATGGTTACGTGAAGTGAAAGCCTGGAAAGAGGCTACTGCAGGAGTTGCAGGACTTAAAAATGTTCATGGTTTACAACTGGCATTACACTTACCGAACAATAGTGAAATTCGTCGCCAGGTTTTTGACACCTTTGATACTAATGAAATGAAAGGAGATAATGGCTGGGAGAGAGTCATTGAATTGATTGAGACTTACTATAGTAAGGATGATAATACTTCCGCATTTGAAACATGGAAGGAATTTCGAACTCTTTCTCGGAAAGAAGGACAGACAATTGAACAATATATAATGCACTATGAAAAGTACAAAGTTCGAATGGAAAGATACAACATGAACCTGGGTGATAGAATTCATGGCCTGAATCTTCTTTGTGGGGCCAATCTAAATGACTCTGACCTAAGATTAGCTATGAGAGAGGTTGACGGTGACCAACCAAATGAGATGTATAAACAAGCTAAGAAAGCACTAAAGAAATATTTTGGGTTATCTGCCGTTTCGAGTAACCAACCGCAACCGGAGCAATCTGCAGCTGTAAATGTTAAAACAGAAACATTGTTTACATCCGTTGAAGAATATGAATCGTATGTGGCATGGAAACAATATCGAGATTGCCCGCATCGTGAAAAGAAGAAAAATCGAGACAATTCTTCAGATGAAAACCATACATTTGTTGCATCCATGAGTAAAACCGAGAACGACAACATCATTGAATGTCGATCTGCTGACACATCTGCTGGAGGAGCTTTGAATTACATGATCCTAGACACAGGTTGCCCACAGAATGTTGCAGGATCTGTATGGACTGATTGCTTTCTTGATTCAATGAGTGACAGTATGCGTAAAAAGGTCACTGAACAGAGTAGTAGTAATAAATTCAAATTCGGTGGTGGACGAGTTTTTAAATCGATAAAGAAAATCAAAGCACCTATCATGATTTCAAATCAAATAACATTCATCGAATTTGATGTTGTTGAAACCGATCTTCCACTACTTCTTGGGAAACACAACATGAAAGAGTGGAACGTTTTGATAAATACAGGTGATGACACTGCAGAAATTACAATAAATTCGGTTAAGAACAATGTAGAGCTGTTTAATGCTCCGTCTGGTCACTGGTGTATTAATATTCAACCTGGATTTTCCCGTTGAAGTAGTTGATGTTATGTTTTCCGTCAAAGAAATGTCCAGAGAGCAAAAAACGCATGCAGCCAAACAAATTCATCGACAGTTTTGCCATCCAACTTTCGAATTTATGAAAAAAGTCTTGAGTGGCTTGAATGATCCTGACAAGGAATTTTTGAACATCCTTGAAAATTACACCAAGAACTGTGAAGTGTGTAAACGCTACAAACCATCGATTCCAAAACCAGCTGTCGGTAATTTGTTTACTCCCGATAAAATGAAATTTAATGAAGTTGTCAGCATTGATCTCAAAGAAAGAAACGGTAAACATATACTATACCTCATTGATATGGTAACGCGTTACACTCGAGCAGATTTCGTCAAATCAAAGGAAAAGCATGTTGTTATTTCAAAAATTATTGAACTATGGTTACCAATTTTATGAGCTGCAAATACATTTCATATGGATAACGGGGGAGAATTTGCAAATGATGAAATGAGAGAACTTGGAAATCAATTTGGCATATCGATCAAACATACCGCAGCATACAGCCCGTGGGCTAACGGTCTTAACGAGAGAAATCATTGCACCATAGACATTATGATGGAGAAAATGCTAGAGGACAATCCAAAGCTCTCAGAATCTCTTGCCCTGCAATATGCCACATCCATCCGTAACACGTGCATGTTTGTACATGGTTTTACCCCAGCACAGCTCGCCATTGGACAAAACCCAAGATTACCATCAGCACTCCATGACGATTTGCCTGCTCTGGAAGGAGTCACAACTAGTCCAAACATTGCTACCCATCTAAATGCTATTGCTTCTGCTCGGAAAGCTTTCATTCATGCCCAGACAAGCTCGAAACTCAGGAAAGCATTACAACATCCCATTCGTGAATATTGTGATCGTGTGTATCAATATGGTGATCATGTTTTTTATAAATTGCCCGATGACCGTAGATGGCAAGGACCCGCCACAGTAATTGGAGTAGACGGAAAGGTTGTTATGCTAAGACATGGAAGTGTTGTTCGTCGAGTACATCCATGTAGACTGCAGTATACAACAGAACCAAAGACTTCTGAGAAACATGAAAAAACTGAAATAAAAAACATTGAGACCCAAACTGATCCCGAAGCTCCAATCCCTGATGAAAGTATTGAAAATACTGCCGAAAAAGCCAACTGAGGACGTGGTTCAAGATGCTGACGGACACAAAACTGCTCCAGTTATCATTGACCAAATTATGTTGCCAAAACGAAACCAGACTGTGTCATACAAATGTCCAGAAACCAGTCAATGGAAAACCGTTAAAGTTCTAGGACCGGCTGGAAAGAAAGGAGGAGTCCATCAAAACTGGTTGAATGTCAGAAGTGACGAATCAACTTATTCGATCGATTGGAGTTTGGTGGACGAGTGGAAAACTATCTAGCAATATCGATCCTTCCAAAGATGAGATTTGTGTTTCCGTAGCCTTTTCCGTTCCTGATGAATTCAGAGACGCTAAATTACAAGAACTTGAAAAGTGGAAAAAGTATGGAGCATACACTGAAGTTGATGATGTCGGCCAAGAAACATTGTCAGGCAGATGGGTTTTGCACTCGTAAAACTGTTAATGGTGAAACATTCCCTAAAGCAAGGTTTGTTGTGAAAGGTTTTCAAGAGAAATCTTCAATCCCTGCTGACTCGCCAACTGGTAGCAAAGAAAGCAATCGCTTAATTCTTTCCATCGTGGCTAGTAAGAACTGGATGCTACAAACACACTAGACATTAAAGCTGCGTTCTTACAAGGTAAACCTATCGAACGTGATGTTTATATTGTCCCTCCAATCAAAACCAAAGGGAATAAACTGTGGAAGCTAGAAAAATGTGTTTACGGGCTAAACGATGCTGCCCGTATGTGGTATTTTGCAATTTGGGATGAATTGGAACGTCTCGGATGTAAGCGATCGTCCATCGATTATGGAATCTTTTACTGGAGAGACTCAAATGATAAACTTTCTGGTGTGATATTTGCCCATGCAGACGATTTTCTTTGGGCGGGTACACCTGAGTTCAAACAAATTATTGATAGTATCTGT